>NW_025727984.1:0-109625 GCF_021461385.2 Schistocerca piceifrons | reverse complement strand
TGACATTCTTATTCACGATGAAACACAGATATTGCATCGGAATTAAATACAAAAGGCACTATGCCGACTTAAGTACAAGAAAACTGACTATTCTTACAGTCTATGCTTTGAACCATTCCTGTGACACTAGTTACAGATTCCAATGCTTAACTTCAGGCTTACTGTATCCCACTGACCTTCTTATTGACGATGAAACACAGAAATTGCATCGGAATTAAATACAAAATGCACAAAGCCGACTTAAGTACAAGAAAACTGACACTTCTTGCAGTCTATGTTTTGAACCATTCCTGTGACACTACTTATAGATTCCGATGCTTCACTTCATTTTTACTGTATCCCTCTGACCTTCTTATTGACGATGAAACACAGGTATTGCATCGGAATTAAATACAAAAGGCACAATGCCGACTTAAGTACAAGAAAACTGACTCTTCTTACCGTCTATGTTTTGAACCATTCCTGTGACACTAGGTATAGATTCCGATGCTTCACTTCAGGTTTACTCTATCCCTCTGACCTTCTTATTGACGATGAAACACAGATAATGCATCGGAATTAAATACAAAAGGCTCAATGACGACTGAAGTACAAGAAAACTGACTCTTTTTTCTGTCTATGTTTTGAACCATTCCTGTGACACTAGTTATTGATTTCGATGCTTCACTTCAGGATTACTGTATCCCTCTGACCTTCTTATTGACGATGAAAGACCGAAATTGCATCGGAATTAAATACAAAAGGCACAATGCCGACTTAAGTACAAGAAAACTGACTCTTCTTACCGTCTATGTTTTGAACCATTCCTGTGACACTAGTTATCAATTCTGATGCTTCACTTCAGGTTTACTGTAACCCTCTGACCTCCTTATTGACGATGAAACACAGAAATTGCATCGGAATTAAATACAAAAGGCACAATGCTGTCTTAATTACAAGAATACTGACCCTTCTTACTGTCTACGCTCTGAACCATTCATGTGACCCTCGTTATAGATTCCGATGCTTTACTTCAGGTTTACTGTATCCCTCTGACCTTCTTATTGACGATGAAACACAGAAATTGTTTCGAAATTAAATACAAAACGCACAATGAAGACCTAAGTACAAGAAAACTGACTCTTCTTACTGTCTATGATTTGAGCCATTCCTGTGACACTAGTTATAGATTCCGATGCTTTTCTTCAGGTATACTGTTTCCCTCTGAAGTTCTTATTGACGATGAAACACATAAATTGCATCGGAATTAAATATAAAAAGCACAATGCCGACTTAAGTACAAGAAAGCTGACTCTTCTTACTGTCTATGTTTAGAACCATTCCTGTGACACTAGTTATAGATTCCGATGCTTCACTTCAGGTTTACTGTATCCCTCTGCCCTTCTTATTGACGATGAAACACAGAAATAGCATCGGAATTAAATACAAAAGGCTCAATGCCGACTTAAGTACAAGAAAACCGACTCTTCTTACTGTCTATGATTTGAACCATTCCTGTGACACTAGTTATAGATTCCGATGCTTCACTTAAGGTTTACAGAAACCCTCTGACCTTCGTATTGACGACGAAACACAGAGATTGCATCCGAATTAATACAGACGGTACAATGCCGACGTAAGTACAAGAAAACTGACTCTTCTTACTGTCTATGTTTTGAACCACTCATGTGACACTCGTTATAGATTACGATGCTTTACTTCAGGTTTACTGTATCCCTCGGACCTTCTTATTGACGATGAAACACAGAATTTGCTTCGGAATTAAATACAAAAAGCATAATGCCGACTTAAGTACAAGATAACTGACTCTTCTTACTGTCTGTGGTTTGAACCATTCCTGTTGCACTAGTTATAGATTCCGATGCTTCACTTCAGGTTTACTGTATGCCTCTGACCTTCTTATTGACGATGGAACATAGAAATTGCATCGGAATTAAATAGAAAAGGCACAATGTCGACTTAAGTACAAGAAAACTAACTCTTCTAACTGTCTATGTTTGAACCATTCCTGTTATACTAGATATAGATTCCGATGCTTCACTTCAGGTTCACTGTATCCCTTTGACCTTCTTATTGACGATGAAACGCAGATATTGCATCGGAATTAATTACAAAAGGCACTATGCTGACTTAAGTACAAGAAACCTAACTATTCTTATTGTCTATGTTTTGAACCATTCCTGTGACACTAGTTATTGATTCCGATGCTTCACTTCAGGTTTAGTGTATACCTCTGACCTTCTTATTGCCGATGAATCATAGAAATTGCATCGGAATTAGATTGAAAAGGCACAATGCCGACTTAAGTACAAGAAAACTAACTCTTCTTACTGTCTATGTCTGAACCATTCCTGTTACACTAGTTATAGATTCTGATGCTTCACTTTAGGTTTGCTGTATCCCTCTGACCTTCTTATAGACGATGAAACACAGATAATGCATCGGAATTAAATCCAAAAGGCACAATGCCGTCTTAAGTACAAGAAAACTGACTCTTCTTACTGTCTATGTTTTGAACCATTCCTGTGACACTAGTTATTGATTCCGATGCTTCACTTCAGGTTTACTGTATCCCTCTGACCTTCTTATTGACGATGAAACATAGAAATTGCATCGGAATTAAATAGAAAAGGCACAATGTTTTCTTAAGTACAAGAAAACTAACTATTCTAACTGTCTATGTTTGAACCATTCCTGTTACACTAGTTATAGATTCCGATGCTTCACTGCAGGGTCAGTGTACCCCCCTGACCTTCTTATTCACGATGAAACACAGATATTGCATCGGAATTAAATACAAAAGGCACTATGCCGACTTAAGTACAAGAAAACTGACTATTCTTACAGTCTATGATTTGAACCATTCCTGTGACACTACTTATTGATTCCGATGCTTCACTTCATTTTTACTGTATCCCTCTGACCTTCTTATTGACGATGAAACACAGGTATTGCATCGGAATTAAATACAAAAGGCACAATGCCGACTTAAGTACAAGAAAACTGTCTCTTCTTGCAGTCTATGTTTTGAACCATTCCTGTGACACTACTTATAGATTCCGATGCTTCACTTCATTTTTACTGTATCCCTCTGACCTTCTTATTGACGATGAAACACAGGTATTGCATCGGAATTAAATACAAAAGGCACAATGCCGACTTAAGTACAAGAAAACTGACTCTTCTTACCGTCTATGTTTTGAACCATTCCTGTGACACTAGGTATAGATTCCGATGCTTCACTTCAGGTTTACTCTATCCCTCTGACCTTCTTATTGACGATGAAACACAGATATAGCATCGGAATTAAATACAAAAGGCTCAATGACGACTGAAGTACAAGAAAACTGACTCTTTTTTCTGTCTATGTTTTGAAACATTCCTGTGACACTAGGTATAGATTCCGATGCTTCACTTCAGGTTTACTGTAACCCTCTGACCTCCTTATTGACGATGAAACACAGAAATTGCATTGGAATTAAATACAAAAGGCACAATGCCGACTTAAGTACAAGAAAACTGACTCTTCTTACCGTCTATGCTTTGAACCATTCCTGTGACACTAGTTATCAATTCTGATGCTTCACTTCAGGTTTACTGTAACCCTCTGACCTCCTTATTGACGACGAAACACAGAAATTGCATCGGAATTAAATACAAAAGGCACAATGCTGTCTTAATTACAAGAATACTGACCCTTCTTACTGTCTACGCTCTGAACCATTCATGTGACCCTCGTTATAGATTCCTATGCTTTACTTCAGGTTTACTGTATCCCTTTGACCTTCTTATTGACGATGAAACACAGAAATTGCTACGAAATTAAATACAAAACGCACAATGAAGACCTAAGTACAAGAAAACTGACTCTTCTTACTGTCTATGTATTGAGCCATTCCTATGAAACTAGTTATAGATTCCGATGCTTTTCTTCAGGTATACTGTTTCCCTCTGAAGTTCTTATTGACGATGAAACACAGAAATTGCATCGGAATTAAATATAAAAAGCACAATGCCGACTTAAGTACAAGAAAGCTGACTCTTCTTACTGTCTATGTTTAGAACCATTCCTGTAACACTAGTTATAGATTCCGATGCTTCACTTCAGGTTTACTGTATCCCTCTGCCCTTCTTATTGACGATGAAACATAGAAATAGCATCGGAATTAAATACAAAAGGCTCAATGCCGACTTAAGTACAAGAAAACCGACTCTTCTTACTGTCTATGATTTGAACCATTCCTGTGACACTAGTTATAGATTCCGATGCTTCACTTAAGGTTTACAGAACCCCTCTGACCTTCGTATTGACGACGAAACACAGAGATTGCATCCGAATTAATACAGACGGTACAATGCCGACGTAAGTACAAGAAAACTGACTCTTCTTACTGTCTATGTTTTGAACCACTCATGTGACACTCGTTATAGATTACGATGCTTTACTTCAGGTTTACTGTATCCCTCTGACCTTCTTATTGACGATGAAACACAGAATTTGCTTCGGAATTAAATACAAAAAGCATAATGCCGACTTAAGTACAAGATAACTGACTCTTCTTACTGTCTGTGGTTTGAACCATTCCTGTTGCACTAGTTATAGATTCCGATGCTTCACTTCAGGTTTACTGTATGCCTCTGACCTTCTTATTGACGATGGAACATAGAAATTGCATCAGAATTAAATAGAAAAGGCACAATGTCGACTTAAGTACAAGAAAACTAACTCTTCTAACTGTCTATGTTTGAACCATTCCTGTTATACTAGATATAGATTCCGATGCTTCACTTCAGGTTCACTGTATCCCCCTGACCTTCGTATTGACGATGAAACACAGATATTGCATCGGAATTAATTACAAAAGGCACTATGCTGACTTAAGTACAAGAAACCTAACTATTCTTATTGTCTATGTTTTGAACCATTCCTTTGACACTAGTTATTGATTCCGATGCTTCACTTCAGGTTTACTGTATCCCTCTGACCTTCTCATTGACGATGAAACACAGATATTGCATCGGAATTAATTACAAAAGGCACAATGCCGACTTAAGTTCAAGAAAACTAACTCTTCTTACTGTCTATGTTTGAACCATTCCTGTTACACTAGTTATAGATTCTGATGCTTCACTTTAGGTTTACTGTATCCCTCTGACCTTCTTATTGACGATGAAACACAGATAATGCATCGGAATTAAATCCAAAAGGCACAATGCCGTCTTAAGTACAAGAAAACTGACTCTTCTTACTGTCTATGTTTTGAACCATTCCTGTGACGCTAGTTATTGATTCCGATGCTTCACTTCAGGTTTACTGTATCCCTCTGACCTTCTCATTGACGATGAAACATAGAAATTGCATCGGAATTAAATAGAAAAGGCACAATGTTGTCTTAAGTACAAGAAAACTAACTCTTCTAACTGTCTATGTTTGAACCATTCCTGTTACACTAGTTATAGATTCCGATGCTTCACTTCAGGTTTAGTGTATCCCCCTGACCTTCTTATTCACGATGAAACACAGATATTGCATCAGAATTAAATACAAAAGGCACTATGCCGACTTAAGTACAAGAAAACTGACTATTCTTACAGTCTATGATTTGAACCATTCCTGTGACACTACTTATTGATTCCGATGCTTCACTTCATTTTTACTGTATCCCTCTGACCTTCTTATTGACGATGAAACACAGGTATTGCATCGGAATTAAATACAAAAGGCACAATGCCGACTTAAGTACAAGAAAACTGACTCTTGTTACTGTCTATGTTTGAACCATTCCTGTGACACTAGTTATTGATTCCGATGTTTCACTTCAGGTTTACTGTATCCCTCTGACCTTCTTATTGACGATGAATCACAGAAATTGCATCGGAATTAAATACAAAAGGCACAATGCCGACTTAAGTACAAGAAAACTGACTCTTCTTACCGTCTATGTTTTGAACCATTCCTGTGACACTAGTTATCAATTCTGATGCTTCACTTCAGGTTTACTGTAACCCTCTGACCTCCTTATTGACGATGAAACACAGAAATTGCATCGGAATTAAATACAAAAGGCACAATGCTGTCTTAATTACAAGAATACTGACCCTTCTTACTGTCTACGCTCTGAACCATTCATGTGACCCTCGTTATAGATTCCGATGCTTTACTTCAGGTTTACTGTATCCCTCTGACCTTCTTATTGACGATGAAACACAGAAATTGCTTCGAAATTAAATACAAAACGCACAATGAAGACCTAAGTACAAGAAAACTGACTCTTCTTACTGTCTATGATTTGAGCCATTCCTCTGACACTAGTTATAGATTCCGATGCTTTTCTTCAGGTATACTGTTTCCCTCTGAAGTTCTTATTGACGATGAAACACCTAAATTGCATCGGAATTAAATATAAAAAGCACAATGCCGACTTCAGTACAAGAAAGCTGACTCTTCTTACTGTCTATGTTTAGAACCATTCCTGTGACACTAGTTATAGATTCCGATGCTTCACTTCAGGTTTACTGTATCCCTCTGCCCTTCTTATTGACGATGAAACACAGAAATAGCATCGGAATTAAATACAAAAGGCTCAATGCCGACTTAAGTACAAGAAAACCGACTCTTCTTACTGTCTATGATTTGAACCATTCCTGTGACACTAGTTATAGATTCCGATGCTTCACTTAAGGTTTACAGAATCCCTCTGACCTTCGTATTGACGACGAAACACAGAGATTGCATCCGAATTAATACAGACGGTACAATGCAGACGTAAGTACAAGAAAACTGACTCTTCTTACTGTCTATGTTTTGAACCACTCATGTGACACTCGTTATAGATTACGATGCTTTACTTCAGGTTTACTGTATCCCTCGGACCTTCTTATTGACGATGAAACACAGAATTTGCTTCGGAATTAAATACAAAAAGCAGAATGCCGACTTAAGTACAAGATAACTGACTCTTCTTACTGTCTGTGGTTTGAACCATTCCTGTTGCACTAGTTATAGATTCCGATGCTTCACTTCAGGTTTACTGTATGCCTCTGACCTTCTTATTGACGATGGAACATAGAAATTGCATCGGAATTAAATAGAAAAGGCACAATGTCGACTTAAGTACAAGAAAACTAACTCTTCTAATTGTCTATGTTTGAACCATTCCTGTTATACTAGACATAGATTCCGATGCTTCACTTCAGGTTCACTGTATCCCTTTGACCTTCTTATTGACGATGAAACACAGATATTGCATCGGAATTAATTACAAAAGGCACTATGCTGACTTAAGTACAAGAAACCTAACTATTCTTATTGTCTATGTTTTGAACCATTCCTGTGACACTAGTTATTGATTCCGATGCTTCACTTCAGGTTTAGTGTATACCTCTGACCTTCTTATTGACGATGAAACATAGAAATTGCATCGGAATTAGATTGAAAAGGCACAATGCCGACTTAAGTACAAGAAAACTAACTCTTCTTACTGTCTATGTTTGAACCATTCCTGTTACACTAGTTATAGATTCTGATGCTTCACTTTAGGTTTGCTGTATCCCTCTGACCTTCTTATTGACGATGAAACACAGATAATGCATCGGAATTAAATCCAAAAGGCACAATGCCGTCTTAAGTACAAGAAAACTGACTCTTCTTACTGTCTATGTTTTGAACCATTCCTGTGACACTAGTTATTGATTCCGATGCTTCACTTCTGGTTTACTGTATCCCTCTGACCTTCTTATTGACGATGAAACATAGAAATTGCATCGGAATTAAATAGAAAAGGCACAATGTTGTCTTAAGTACAAGAAAACTAACTATTCTAACTGTCTATGTTTGAACCATTCCTGTTACACTAGTTATAGATTCCGATGCTTCACTTCAGGTTCAGTGTATCCCCCTGACCTTCTTATTCACGATGAAACACAGATATTGCATCGGAATTAAATACAAAAGGCACTATGCCGACTTAAGTACAAGAAAACTGACTATTCTTACAGTCTATGTTTTGAACCATTCCTGTGACACTACTTATTGATTCCGATGCTTCACTTCATTTTTACTGTATCCCTCTGACCTTCTTATTGACGATGAAACACAGGTATTGCATCGGAATTAAATACAAAAGGCACAATGCCGACTTAAGTACAAGAAAACTGACTCTTCTTGCAGTCTATGTTTTGAACCATTCCTGTGACACTACTTATAGATTCCGATGCTTCACTTCATTTTTACTGTATCCCTCTGACCTTCTTATTGACGATGAAACACAGGTATTGCATCGGAATTAAATACAAAAGGCACAATGCCGACTTAAGTACAAGAAAACTGACTCTTCTTACCGTCTATGTTTTGAACCATTCCTGTGACACTAGGTATAGATTCCGATGCTTCACTTCAGGTTTACTCTATCCCTCTGACCTTCTTATTGACGATGAAACACAGATATAGCATCGGAATTAAATACAAAAGGCTCAATGACGACTGAAGTACAAGAAAACTGACTCTTTTTTCTGTCTATGTTTTGAACCATTCCTGTGACACTAGGTATAGATTCCGATGCTTCACTTCAGGTTTACTGTAACCCTCTGACCTCCTTATTGGCGATGAAACACAGAAATTGCATCGGAATTAAATACAAAAGGCACAATGCCGACTTAAGTACAAGAAAACTGACTCTTCTTACCGTCTATGCTTTGAACCATTCCTGTGACACTAGTTATCAATTCTGATGCTTCACTTCAGGTTTACTGTAACCCTCTGACCTCCTTATTGACGATGAAACACAGAAATTGCATCGGAATTAAATACAAAAGGCACAATGCTGTCTTAATTACAAGGATACTGACCCTTCTTACTGTCTACGCTCTGAACCATTCATGTGACCCTCGTTATAGATTCCTATGCTTTACTTCAGGTTTACTGTATCCCTCTTACCTTCTTATTGACGATGAAACACAGAAATTGCTTCGAAATTAAATACAAAACGCACAATGAAGACCTAAGTACAAGAAAACTGACTCTTCTTACTGTCTATGATTTGAGCCATTCCTATGAAACTAGTTATAGATTCCGATGCTTTTCTTCAGGTATACTGTTTCGCTCTGAAGTTCTTATTGACGATGAAACACAGAAATTGCATCGGAATTAAATATAAAGAGCACAATGCCGACTTAAGTACAAGAAAGCTGACTCTTCTTACTGTCTATGTTTAGAACCATTCCTGTGACACTAGTTATAGATTCCGATGCTTCACTTCAGGTTTACTGTATCCCTCTGCCCTTCTTATTGACGATGAAGCACAGAAATAGCATCGGAATTAAATACAAAAGGCTCAATGCCGACTTAAGTACAAGAAAACCGACTCTTCTTACTGTCTATGATTTGAACCATTCCTGTGACACTAGTTATAGATTCCGATGCTTCACTTAAGGTTTACAGAATCCCTCTGACCTTCGTATTGACGACGAAACACAGAGATTGCATCCGAATTAATACAGACGGTACAATGCCGACGTAAGTACAAGAAAACTGACTCTTCTTACTGTCTATGTTTTGAACCACTCATGTGACACTCGTTATAGATTACGATGCTTTACTTCAGGTTTACGGTATCCCTCTGACCTTCTTATTGACGATAAAACACAGAATTTGCTTCGGAATTAAATACAAAAAGCATAATGCCGACTTAAGTACAAGATAACTGACTCTTCTTACTGTCTGTGGTTTGAACCATTCCTGTTGCACTAGTTATAGTTTCCGATGCTTCACTTCAGGTTTACTGTATGCCTCTGACCTTCTTATTGACGATGGTACATAGAAATTGCATCGGAATTAAATAAAAAAGGCACAATGTCGACTTAAGTACAAGAAAACTAACTCTTCTAACTGTCTATGTTTGAACCATTCCTGTTATACTAGATACAGATTCCGATGCTTCACTTCAGGTTCACTGTATCCCTCTGACCTTCTTATTGACGATGAAACACAGATATTGCATCGGAATTAAATACAAAAGGCACTATGCTGACTTAAGTACAAGAAACCTAACTATTCTTATTGTCTATGTTTTGAACCATTCCTGTGACACTAGTTATTGATTCCGATGCTTCACTTCAGGTTTAGTGTATACCTCTGACCTTCTTATTGACGATGAAACATAGAAATTGCATCGGAATTAGATTGAAAAGGCACAATGCCGACTTAAGTACAAGAAAACTAACTCTTCTTACTGTCTATGTTTGAACCATTCCTGTTACACTAGTTATAGATTCTGATGCTTCACTTTAGGTTTACTGTATCCCTCTGACCTTCTTATTGACGATGAAACACAGATATTGCATCGGAATTAAATACAAAAGGCACTATGCCGACTTAAGTACAAGAAAACTGACTATTCTTACAGTCTATGTTTTGAACCATTCCTGTGACACTACTTATTGATTCCGATGCTTCACTTCATTTTTACTGTATCCCTCTGACCTTCTTATTGACGATGAAACACAGGTATTGCATCGAAATTAAATACAAAAGGCACAATGCCGACTTAAGTACAAGAAAACTGACTCTTGTTACTGTCTATGTTTGAACCATTCCTGTGACACTAGTTATTGATTCCGATGTTTCACTTCAGGTTTACTGTATCCCTCTGACCTTCTTATTGACGATGAATCACAGAAATTGCATCGGAATTAATTACAAAAGGCACTATGCCGACTTAAGTACAAGAAACCTAACTATTCTTATTGTCTATGTTTTGAACCATTCCTGTGACACTAGTTATTGATTCCGATGCTTCACTTCAGGTTTAGTGTAACCCTCTGACCTTCTTATTGACGATGAAACATAGAAATTGCATCGGAATTAGATTGAAAAGGCACAATGCCGACTTAAGTACAAGACAACTAACTCTTCTTACTGTCTATGTTTGAACCATTCCTGTTACACTAGTTATAGATTCCGATGCTTCACTTTAGGTTTACTGTATCCCTCTGACCTTCTTATTGACGATGAAACACAGATAATGCATCGGAATTAAATCCAAAAGGCACAATGCCGTCTTAAGTACAAGAAAACTGACTCTTCTTACTGTCTATGTTTTGAACCATTCCTGTGACACTAGTTATTGATTCCGATGCTTCACTTCAGGTTTACTGTATTCCTCTGACCTTCTTATTGACGATGAAACATAGAAATTGCATCGGAATTAAATAGAAAAGGCACAATGTTGTCTTAAGTACAAGAAAACTAACTATTCTAACTGTCTATGATTGAACCATTCCTGTTACACTAGTTATGGATTCCGATGCTTCACTTCAGGTTTAGTGTATCCCCCTGACCTTCTTATTCACGATGAAACACAGATATTGCATCGGAATTAAATACAAAAGGCACTATGCCGACTTAAGTACAAGAAAACTGACTATTCTTACAGTCTATGCTTTGAACCATTCCTGTGACACTAGTTACAGATTCCAATGCTTAACTTCAGGTTTACTGTATCCCACTGACCTTCTTATTGACGATGAAACACAGAAATTGTATCGGAATTAAATACAAAATGCACAATGCCGACTTAAGTACAAGAAAACTGACTCTTCTTGCAGTCTGTGTTTTGAACCATTCCTGTGACACTACTTATAGATTCCGATGCTTCACTTCATTTTTACTGTATCCCTCTGACCTTCTTATTGACGATGAAACACAGGTATTGCATCGGAATTAAATACAAAAGGCACAGTGCCGACTTAAGTACTAGAAAACTGACTCTTCTTACCGTCTATGTTTTGAACCATTCCTGTGACACTAGGTATAGATTCCGATGCTTCACTTCAGGTTTACTCTATCCCTCTGACCTTCTTATTGACGATGAAACACAGATATTGCATCGGAATTAAATACAAAAGGCTCAATGACGACTGAAGTACAAGAAAACTGACTCTTTTTTCTGTCTATGCTTTGAACCATTCCTGTGACACTAGTTATTGATTCCGATGCTTCACTTCAGGATTACTGTATCCCTCGGACATTCTTATTGACGATGAAACATAGAAATTGCATCGGAATTAAATAGAAAAGGCACAATGCCGTCTTAAGTACAACAAAACTAACTCTTCTAACTGTCTATGTTTGAACCATTCCTGTTATACTAGTTATAGATTCCGTTGCTTCACTTCAGGTATACTGTATCCCCCTGCCCTTCTTATTGACGATGAAACACAGATATTGCATCGGAATTAAATACGAAAGGCACTATGCCGACTTAAGTACAAGAAAACTGACTATTCTTACAGTCTATGTTTTGAACCATCCTTGTGACACTAGTTATAGATTAAAATGCTTAACTTCAGGTTTACTGTATCCCACTGACCTTCTTATTGACGATGAAACACAGAAATTGCATCGGAATTAAATACAAAATGCACAAAGCCGACTTAAGTACAAGAAAACTGACTCTACTTACAGTCTATGTTTTGAACCATTCCTGTGACACTACTTATAGATTCCGATGCTTCACTTCAGGTTTACTGTATCCCTCTGACCTTCTTATTGACGATGAAACACAGATATTGCATCGGAATTAAATACAAAAGGCACAATGCCGACTTAAGTACAAGAAAACTGACTCTTGTTACTGTCAATGTTTGAACCATTCCTGTGACACTAGTTATTGATTCCGATGTTTCACTTCAGGTTTACTGTATCCCTCTGACCTTCTTATTGACGATGAATCAAAGAAATTGCATCGGAATTAAATACAAAAGGCACAATGCCGACTTAAGTACAAGAAAACTGACTCTTCTTACCGTCTATGTTTTGAACCATTCCTCTGACACTAGGTATAGATTCCGATGCTTCACTTCAGGTTTACTGTATCCCTCTGACCTTCTTATTGACAATGAAACACAGAAATTGCTTCGGAATTAAATACAAAAGACACAATGAAGACTTAAGTACAAGAAAACTGACTCTTCTTACTGTCTATTATTTGAACTATTCCTGTGACACTAGTTATAGATTCCGATGCTTCACTTCAGGTTTACTCTATGCCTCTCACCTTCTTAGTGACGATGAAACACAGAATTTGCTTCGGAATTAAATACAAAGGGCACAATGCCGACTTAAGTACCAGAAAACTGACTCTTCTTACTGTCTATGACTTGAACCATTCCTGTGACACTACTAATAGATTCCGATGATTCACGTCAGGTTCACTGTATCCCTCTGACCTTCTTATTGACGATGAAACACCGAAATTGCATCGGAATTAAATACAAAAGGCACAATGCCGACTTAAGTACAAGAAAACTGGCTCTTCTTACTGTCTATGTTTTGAACCATTCCTGTGACACTAGTTATAGATTCCGATGCTTCACTTGAGGTTCACTGTATATCTCTGACCTTCTTATTGACGATGATACACAGAAATAGCATCGGAATTAAATACAAAAGGCACAATGCCGACTTAAGTACAAGAAAACTGACTCTTCTTACTGCCTATGCATTGAACCATTCCAGTGACACTAGTTATAGACTCCGATGCTTCACTTCAGGATTACTGTATGCCTCTGACCTTCTTAGTGACGATGATACACAGAATTTGCTTCGAAATTAAATACAAAGGGCACAATGCCGACTTAAGTACCAGAAAACTGACTCTTCTTACTGTCTATGTTTGAACCATTCCTGTGACACTACTTATAGATTCCGATGCTTCCCTTCAGGTTCACTGTATCCCTCTGACCTTCTTATTGACGATGAAACACCGAAATTGCATCGGAATTAAATACAAAAGGCACAATGCCGACATAAGTACAAGAAAACTGGCTCTTCTTACTGTCTACGTTTTGAACCATTCCTGTGACACTAGTTATAGATTTCGAAGCTACACTTCATGTTTACTGTGTGCCTCTGACTTTCTTATTGACTATGAAACAATGAAATTGCATCGGAATTAAATACAAAAGGCACAATGCAGACTTAACTACAAGAAAACTGACGCTTCTTACTGACTATGTTTTGAACCATTCCTGTGACACTAGTTATAGATTCCGATGCTTCACTTGAGGTTTACTGTATATCTCTGACCTTCTTATTGACGATGATACACAGAAATTGCATCGGAATAAAATACAAAAATCACAAAGCCGACTTAAGCACAAGGAAACTGACTCTTCTTACTGTCTATGTTTTGAACCATTCATGTGACAATCGTTATAGATTCCGATGCTTTACTTCAGGTTTACTGTATCCCTCTGACCTTCTTATTGACGATGAAATACAGAAATTGCATCGGAATTAAATACAAAAGGCACAATGCCGACTTAAGTACAAGAAAACTGACTCTTCTTACTGTCTATGTTTTGAACCATTCCTGTGACACTAGTTATAGACTCCGATGCTTCACTTCAGGTTTACTGTATCCCTCTGTCCTTCTTATTGACGATGAAACTGAGAAATAGCATCGGAATTAAATACAAAAGGCACAATGCCGACTTAAGTACAAGAAAACTGACTCTTCTTACTGTCTATGTTTTGAACCATTCCTGTGACACTAGTTATAGATTCAGATGCTTCACTTAAAGTTTACTGTATCCCTCTGACCTTCTTATTGACGATGAAACACAGAGACTGCATCCGAATTAAATACAAAAGGCACAATGCCGACTTAAGTACAAGAAAACTGACTCTTCTTACTGTCTATGTTTGAACCATTCATGTGACACTCGTTATAGATTACGATGCTTTACTTCAGGTTTACTGTATCCCTCTGACCTTCTTATTGACGATGAAACACTGAATTTGCTCCGGAATTTAATACAAAAGGCACAATGCCGATTTAAGTACAAGATAACTGACTCTTCTTATTGTCTGTGGTTTGAACCATTCCTGTTGCACTAGTTATAGATTCCGATGCTTCACCTGAAGTTTACTGTATGCCTCTTACCTTCTTATTGACGATGGAACATAGAAATTGCATCGGAATTAAATAGAAAAGGCACAATGACGACTTAAGTACAAGAAAACTAACTCTTCTAACTGTCTATGTTTGAACCATTCCTGTTATACTAGTTATAGATTGCGATGCTTCACTTCAGGTTTACTGTATCCCTCTGACCTTCTTATTGACGATGAATCACAGATATTGCATCGGAATTAAATACAAAAGGCTCAATGCCGACTGAAGTACAAGAAAACTGACTCTTTTTACTGTCTTTGTTTTGAACCATACTTGTGACACTCGTTATAGATTCCGATGCTTCACTTCAGCTTTAGTGTATCCCCCTGACCGTCTTATTCACGATGAAACACAGATATTGCATCGGAATTAGATACAAAAGGCACTATGCCGACTTAAGTACAAGAAAACTGACTATTCTTACAGTCTATGCTTTGAACCATTCCTGTGACACTACTTATAGATTCCGATGCTTCACTTCATTTTTACTGTATCCCTCTGACCTTCTTATTGACGATGAAACACAGGTATTGCATCGGAATTAAATACAAAAGGCACAATGCCGACTTAAGTACAAGAAAACTGACTCTTGTTACTGTCTATGTTTGAACCATTCCTGTGACACTAGTTATTGATTCCGATGCTTCACTTCAGGTTTACTGTATCCCTCTGACCTTATTGACGACGAATCACAGAAATTGCATCGGAATTAAATATAAAAAGCACAATGCCGACTTAAGTACAAGAAAGCTGACTCTTCTTACTGGCTATGTTTAGAACCATTCCTGTGACACTAGTTATAGATTCCGATGCTTCACTTCAGGTTTACTGTATCCCTCTGCCCTTCTTATTGACGATGAAACACAGAAATAGCATCGGAATTAAATACAAAAGGCTCAATGAAGACTTAAGTACAAGAAAACTGACTCTTCTTACTGTCTATCATTTGAACCATTCCTGTGACACTAGTTATAGATTCCGATTCTTTACTCCAGGTTTACTGTATCCCTCTCACCTTCTTATTGACGATGAAACACAGAATTTGCTTCGGAATTAAATACAAAAGGCATAATGCCGACTTAAGTACAAGATAACTGACTCTTCTTACCGTCTGTGGTTTGAACCATTCCTGTGACTCTAGGTATAGATTCCGATGCTTCACTTCAGGTTTACCCTATCCCTCTGACCTTCTTATTGACAATGAAACACAGAAATTGCATCGGAATTACATACAAAAAGGCACAATGAAGACTTAAGTACAAGAAAACTGACTCTTCTTACTGTCTATCATTTGAACCATTCCTGTGACACTAGTCATAGATTCCGATTCTTTACTCCAATTTTACTGTATCCCTCTGACCTTCTTATTGACGATGAAACACAGAAATTGCTTCGGGATTAAATACAAAAGGCACAATGCCGACTTAAGTACAAGATAACTGACTCTTCTTACTGTCTGTGGTTTGAATCATTCCTGTTACACTACTTATAGATTCCGATGCTTCACTTCAGGTTTACTGTTTCCCTCTGACCTTCTTATTGACGATGAAACACAGAAATTGCATCGGAATTCAATTTAAAAGGCACAATGCCGACTTAAGTACAAGAAAACTGACTCTTCTTACTATCTGTGTTTTGAACCATTCCTGTGACACTAGTTATAGATTCCGATGCTTCACTTCAGGTTTACTGTATCCCTCTGACCTTCTTACTGACGATGAAACACAGAAATTGCATCCGAATTAAATACAAAAGGCACAGTGCCGACTTAAGTACAAGAAAACTGACTCCTCTGACTGTCCATGTTTTGAACCATTCATGTGACACTCGTTATAGATTCCGATTCTTTACTCCAGGTTTACTGTATCCCTCTGACCTTCTTATTGACGATTAAACACAGAAATTGCTTCGGAATTAAATACAAAAGGCACAATGCCGACTTAAGTACAAGATAACTGACTCTTCTTACTGTCTGTGGTATGAATCATTCCTGTTACACTACTTATAGATTCCGATGCTTCACTTCAGGTTTACTGTATCCCTCTGACCTTCTTATTGACGATGAAACACAGATATTGCATCGGAATTAAATACAAAAGTCTCTATGCCGACTTAAGTACAAGAAAACTGACTCTTCTTACTGTCTATGATTTGAACCAGTCCTGTGACACTAGTTATAGACTCCAATGCTTAACTTCAGGATTACTGTATCCCACTGACCTTCTTATTGACGATGAAACATGGAAATTGCATCGAAATTAAATACAAAAGGCACAATGCCGACTTAAGTACAAGAAGACTGACTCTTCTTACATTCTATGTTTTGAACCATTCCTGTGACACTACTTATCGATTGCGATGCTTCACTTCAGGTTTACTGTATCCCCCTGACCTTCTTATAGACGATGAAACACAGATATTGCATCGGAATTAAATACAAAAGGCACAATGCCGACTTAAGTGCAAGAGAACTGACTCTTGTTACTGTCTATGTTTGAACCATTCCTGTGAAACTAGTTATAGATTCCGATGTTTCACTTCAGGTTTACTGTATCCCTCTGACCTTCTTATTGACGATGAAACATTGAAATTGCATCGGAACTAAATACAAAAGGCACTAGGCCGCCTTAAGTACAAGAAAACTGACTCTTCTTACTGCCTATGCTTTGAACCATTCCTGTGACACTAGTTATAGACTCCGATGCTTCACTTCAGGATTACTGTATGCCTCTGACCTTCTTAGTGACGATGAAACACAGAATTTGCTTCGGAATTAAATACAAAGGGCACAATGCCAACTTAAGTACCAGAAAACTGACTCTTCTTACTGTCTATGTTTGAACCATTCCTGTGACACTACTTATAGATTCCGATGCTTCACTTCAGGTTCACTGTATCCCTCTGACCTTCTTATTGACGATGAAACACCGAAATTGCATCGGAATTAAATACAAAAGGCACAATGCCGACATAAGTACAAGAAAACTGGCTCTTCTTACTGTCTACGTTTTGAACCATTCCTGTGACACTAGTTATAGATTCCGAAGCTACACTTCATGTTTACTGTATGCCTCTGACTTTCTTATTGACTATGAAACATTGAAATTGCATCGGAATTAAATACAAAAGGCACAATGCAGACTTAACTACAAGAAAACTGACCCTTCTTACTGTCTATGTTTTGAAACATTCATGTGACACTCGTTATAGATTCCGATGCTTTACTTCAGGTTTACTGTATATCTCTGACCTTCTTATTGACGATGATACACAGAAATTGCATCGGAATAAATACAAAAGGCACAAAGCCGACTTAAGTACAAGAAAACTGACTCTTCTTACTGTCTATGTTTTGAAACATTCATGTGACACTCGTTATAGATTCCGATGCTTTACTTCAGGTTTACTGTATCCCTCTGACCTACTTATTGACGATGAAATACAGAAATTGCATCGGAATTAAATACAAAAGGCACAATGCCGACTTAAGTACAAGAAAACTGACTCTTCTTACTGTCTATGTTTTGAACCATTCCTGTGACACTAGTTATAGATTCCGATGCTTCACTTAAAGTTTACTGTATCCCTCTGACCTTCTTATTGACGATGAAACACAGAGATTGCATCCGAATTAATACAAAAGGTACAATGCCGACTTAAGTACAAGAAAACTGACTCTTCTTACTGTCTATGTTTGAACCATTCATGTGACACTCGTTATAGATTACGATGCTTTACTTCAGGTTTACTGTATCCCTCTGACCTTCTTATTGACGATGAAACACAGAATTTGCTTCGGAATGAAATACAAAAAGCACAATGCCGATTTAAGTACAAGATAACTGACCCTTCTTATTGTCTTTGGTTTGAACCATTCCTGTTGCACTAGTTATAGATACTGATGCTTCAACTCAGGTTTACTGTATGCCTCTGACCTTCTTATTGACGATGGAACATAGAAATTGCATCGGAATTAAATAGAAAAGGCGCAATGACGACTTAAGTACAAGAAAACTAACTCTTCTAACTGTCTATGTTTGAACCATTCCTGTTATACTAGTTATAGATTCCGATGCTTCACTTCAGGTTTACTGTATCCCTCTGACCTTCTTATTGACGATGAAACACAGATATTGCGTCGGAATCAAATACAAAAGGCACTATGCCGACTTAAGTACAAGAAAACTAACTCTTGTTACTGTCTATGTTTGAACCATTCCTGCGACACTAGTTATAGATTCCGATGCTTCACTTCAGGTTTACTGTATCCCTCTGACCTTCTTATTGACGATGAAACACAGATATTGCATCGGAATTAAATACAAAAGGCTCAATGACGACTGAAGTACAAGAAAACTGACTCTTTTTTCTGTCTATGTTTTGAACCATTCCTGTGACACTAGTTATTGATTCCGATGCTTCACTTCAGGATTACTGTATCCCACGGACATTCTTATTGACGATGAAACATAGAAATTGCATCGGAATTAAATAGAAAAGGCACAATGCCGTCTTAAGTACAAGAAAACTAACTCTTCTAACTGTCTATGTTTGAACCATTCCTGTTACACTAGTTATAGATTCCGATGCTTCACTTCAGGTTTACTGTATCCCCCTGCCCTTCTTATTGACGATGAAACACAGATATTGCATCGGAATTAAATACGAAAGGCACTATGCCGACTTAAGTACAAGATAACTGACTATTCTTACAGTCTATGTTTTGAACCATCCTTGTGACACTAGTTATAGATTCCAATGCTTAACTTCAGGTTTACTGTATCCCACTGACCTTCTTATTGACGATGAAACACAGAAATTGCATCGGAATTAAATACAAAATGCACAAAGCCGACTTAAGTACAAGAAAACTGACTCTACTTACAGTCTATGTTTTGAACCATTCCTGTGACACTACTTATAGATTCCGATGCTTCACTTCAGGTTTACTGTATCCCTCTGACCTTCTTATTGACGATGAAACACAGATATTGCATCGGAATTAAATACAAAAGGCACAATGGCGACTTAAGCACAAGAAAACTGACTCTTGTTACTGTCAATGTTTGAACCATTCCTGTGACACTAGTTATTGATTCCGATGTTTCACTTCAGGTTTACTGTATCCCTCTGACCTCCTTATTGACGATGAATCAAAGAAATTGCATCGGAATTAAATACAAAAGGCACAATGCCGACTTAAGTACAAGAAAACTGACTCTTCTTACCGTCTATGTTTTGAACCATTCCTGTGACACTAGGTATAGATTCCGATGCTTCACTTCAGGTTTACTGTATCCCTCTGACCTTCTTATTGACAATGAAACACAGAAATTGCTTCGGAATTAAATACAAAAGACACAATGAAGACTTAAGTACAAGAAAACTGACTCTTCTTACTCTCTATTATTTGAACCATTCCTGTGACACTAGTTATAGATTGCGATGCTTCACTTCAGGTTTACTTTATCCCTCTGACCTTCTTAATGACGATGAAACACTGAAATTCCATCGGAATTAAATACAAAAGGCACAATGCCGACTTAAGTACAAGAAAACTGACACTTCTTTCTGTCTATGATTTGAACTATTCCTGTGACACTAGTTATAGATTCCGATGCTTCACTTCAGGTTTACTCTATGCCTCTCACCCTCTTAGTGACGATGAAACACAGAATTTGCTTCGGAATTAAATAGAAAGGGCACAATGCCGACTTAAGTACCAGAAAACTGACTCTTCTTACTGTCTATGACTTGAACCATTCCTGTGACACTACTAATAGATTCCGATGCTTCACGTCAGGTTCACTGTATCCCTCTGACCTTCTTACTGACGATGAAACACCGAAATTGCATCGGAATTAAATACAAAAGGCACATTGCCGACTTAAGTACAAGAAAACTGGCTCTTCATACTGTCTATGTTTTGAACCATTCCTGTGACACTAGTTATAGATTCCGATGCTTCACTTGAGGTTTACTGTATATCTCTGACCTACGTATTGACGATGATACACAGAAATTGCATCGGAATTAAATACAAAAGGCACAATGCCGACTTAAGTACAAGAAAACTGACTCTTCGTACTATCAATGATTTGAACCATTCATGTGACACTCGTTATAGATTCCGATGCTTTATTTCAGGTTTACTGTATCCCTCTGACCTTCTTATTGACGATGAAATAAAGAAATTGCATCGGAATTAAATACAAAAGGCACAATGCCGACTTAAGTACAAGAAAACTGACTCTTCTTACTGTCTATGTTTTGAACCATTCCTGTGACACTAGTTATAGATTCCGATGCTTTACTTCAGGTTTACTGTATCCCACTGACCTTGTTATTGACGATGAAGCACAGAAATTGTATCGGAATTTTATGCAAAAGGCACACTGCTGACTTAAGTACAAGAAAACTGACTCTTCTCACTGTATATGTTTTGAACCATTCATGTGACACTAGTTATAGATTCCAAAGCTTCACTTCAGGCTTACTGTATCCCTCTGACCTTCTTATTGACGATGAAACACAGAAATTGCTTCGGAATGAAATACAAAAGGCACACTGCAGACTTAAGTACTAGAAAACTGACTCTTCTTACTGTCTATGTTTTGAACCATTCCTGTGACACTAGTTATAGTTTCCAATGCTTCACTTCAGGTTCACTGTATCCCTCTGACCTTCTTATTGGCGATGAAACACAGCAATAGCATAAGAATTAAATTCAAAAGGCACAATGCCGACTTAAGTACAAGAAAACTGACTCTTCTTACCGTCGAGGTTTTGAATCATTCATGTGACACTCGTTATAGATTCCGATGCTTTACTTCAGGTTTACTGTATCCATCTGACCTTATTGACGATGAAACACAGAAATTGCTTCGGAATTAAATACAAAAGGCACAATGACGACTTAAGTACAGGATAACTGACTCTTCTTACTGTCTATGATTTGAACCACTCCTGTGACACTAGTTATAGATTCCGATGCTTCATTTCAGGTTTACTGTTTCCCTCTGACCTTCTTATTGACGATGAAACACAGAAATTGCATCGGAATTAAAAACAAAAGGCACAATGCCGACTTAAGTACAAGAAGACTGACTCTTCTTACATTCTATGCTTTGAACTATTCCTGTGACACTACTTATAGATTGCGATGCTTCACTTCAGGTTTACTGTATCCCTCTGACCTTCTTATTGACGATGAAACACAGAAATTGCATCGGAATTAAATACAAAAGGCACAATGCCGACTTAAGTACAAGAAAACTGACTCTTCTTACTGTCTATGTTTTGAACCATTACTGTGACACTAGTTACAGATTCCGATGCTTCACTTCAGGTTCACTGTATCCCTGTGACCTACTTATTGACGATGCAACACTGAAATTCCATCGGAATTAAATACAAAAGGCACAATGCCGACTTAAGTACAAGAAAACTGGCTCTTCTTACTGTCTATGATATGAACCATTCCTGTGACACTAGTTATAGATTCCGATGCTTCACTTTAGGTTTACTGTATCCCTCTGACCTTCTTATTGACGATGAAACACAGATATTGCATCGGAATTAAATACAAAAGTCTCTATGCCGACTTAAGTACAAGAAAACTGACTCTTCTTACTGTCTATGATTTGAACCAGTCCTGTGACACTAGTTATAGATTCCAATGCTTAACTTCAAGTTTACTGTTTCCCTCTGACCTTCTTATTGACGATGAAACACAGATATTGCATCGGAATTAAATACAAAAGGCACGATGCCGACTTAAGTACAAGATAACTGACTCTTCTTACTGTCTGTGGTTTGAATCATTCCTGTTACACTACTTATAGATTCCGATGCTTCACTTCAGGTTTACTGTATCCCTCTGACCTTCTTATTGACGATGAAACACAGATATTGCATCGGAATTAAATACAAAAGGCACAATGCCGACTTAAGTGCAAGAGAACTGACTCTTGTTACTGTCTATGTTTGAACCATTCCCGTGAAACTAGTTATAGATTCCGATGTTTCACTACAGGTTTACTGTATCCCTCTGACCTTCTTATTGACGATGAAACACCGAAATTGCATCGGAATTAAATACAAAAGGCACTAGGCCGACTTATGTACAAGAAAACAGACTCTTCTTACTGCCTATGCATTGAACCATTCCTGTGACACTAGTTATAGACTGAGATGCTTCACTTCAGGATTACTGTATGCCTCTGACCTTCTTAGTGACGATGAAACACAGAATTTGCTTCGGAATTAAATACAAAGGGCACAATGCCGACTTAAGTACCAGAAAACTGACACTTCTTACTGTCTATGTTTGAACCATTCCTGTGACACTACTTATAGATTCCGATGCTTCACTTCAGGTTCACTGTATCCCTCTGACCTTCTTATTGACGATGAAACACCGAAATTGCATCGGAATTAAATACAAAAGGCACAATGCCGACATAAGTACAAGAAAACTGGCTCTTCTTACTGTCTACGTTTTGAACCATTCCTGTGACACTAGTTATAGATTCCGAAGCTACACTTCATGTTTACTGTATGCCTCTGACTTTCTTATTGACTATGAAACATTGAAATTGCATCGGAATTAAATACAAAAGGCACAATGCAGACTTCATTACAGGAAAACTTACCCTTCTTACTGTCTATGTTTTGAACCATTCCTGTGACACTAGTTATAGATTCCGATGCTTCACTTGAGGTTTACTGTATATCTCTGACCTTCTTATTGACGATGATACACAGAAATTGCATCGGAATAAAATACAAAAGGCACAAAGCCGACTTAAGTACAAGAAAACTGACTCTTCTTACTCTCTATGTTTCGAACCATTCATGTGGCAATCGTTATAGATTCCGATGCTTTACTTCAGGATTACTGTATCCCTCTGACCTTCTTATTGACGATGAAATACAGAAATTGCATCGGAATTAAATACAAAAGGCACAATGCCGACTTAAGTACAAGAAAACTGACTCTTCTTGCTGTCTATGTTAAGAACCATTCCAGTGACACTAGTTAAAGATTCCGATGCTTCACTTAAAGTTTACTGTATCCCTCTGACCTTCTTATTGACGATGAAACACAGAGATTGCATCCGAATTAATACAAAAGGTAGAATGCCGACTTAAGTACAAGAAAACTGACTCTTCTTACTGTCTATGTTTGAACCATTCATGTGACACTCGTTATAGATTACGATGCTTTACTTCAGGTTTACTGTATCCCTCTGACCTTCTTATTGACGATGAAACACAGAATTTGCTTCGGAATTAAATACAGAAGGCACAATGCCGATTTAAGTACAAGATAACTGACTCTTCTTATTGTCTGTGGTTTGAACCATTCCTGTTGCACTAGTTATAGATTCCGATGCCTCACCTCAGGTTTACTGTATGCCTCTGACCTTCTTATTGACGATGGAACATAGAAATTGCATCGGAATTAAATAGAAAAGGCACAATGACGACTTAAGTACAAGAAAACTAACTCTTCTAACTGTCTATGTTTGAACCATTCCTGTTATACTAGTTATAGATTCCGATGCTTCACTTCAGGTTTACTGTATCCCTCTGACCTTCTTATTGACGATGAAACACAGATATTGCATCGGAATTAAAAACAAAAGGCATTATGCCGACTTAAGTACAAGAAAACTAACTATACCTACTGTCTATGTTTTGAACCATTCCTGTGACACTAGTTATTGATTCCGATGCTTCACTTCAGGTTTACTGTATCCCTCTGACCTTCTTATTGACGATGAAACATAGAAATTGCATCGGAATTAAATAGAAAAGGCACAATGCCGACTTAAGTACAAGAAAACTAACTCTTCTTACTGTCTATGTTTGAACCATTCCTGTTACACTAGTTATAGATTCCGATGCTTCACTTCAGGTTTACTGTGTCCCTCTGACCTTCTTATTGACGATGAAACACAGATATTGCATCGGAATTAAATACAAAAGGCTCAATGCCGACTGAAGTACAAGAAAACTAACTCTTTTTACTGTCTATTTTTGAACCATTCCTGTGACACTAGTTATTGATTCCGATGCTTCACTTCAGGATTACTGTATCCCTCGGACATTCTTATTGACGATGAAACATAGAAATTGCATCGGAATTAAATAGAAAAGGCACAATGCCGTCTTAAGTACAAGAAAACTAACTCTTCTAACTGTCTATGTTTGAACCATTCCTGTTACACTAGTTATAGATTCCGATGCTTCACTTCAGGTTTACTGTATCCCCCTGCCCTTCTTATTGACGATGAAACACAGATATTGATCGGAGTTAAATACGAAAGGCACTATGCCGACTCAAGTACAAGAAAACTGACTATTCTTACAGTCTATGATTTGAACCATCCTTGTGACACTAGTTATAGATTCCAATGCTTAACTTCAGGTTTACTGTATCCCACGGACCTTCTTATTGACGATGAAACACAGAAATTGCATCGGAATTAAATACAAAATGCACAAAGCCGACTTAAGTACAAGAAAACTGACTCTTCTTACAGTCTATGTTTTGAACCATTCCTGTGACACTACTTATAGATTCCGATGCTTCACTTCAGGTTTACTGTATCCCTCTCACCTTCTTATTGACGATGAAACACAGATATTGCATCGGAATTAAATACAAAAGGCACAATGCCGACTTAAGTACAAGAAAACTGACTCTTGTTACTGTCAATGTTTGAACCATTCCTGTGACACTAGTTATTGATTCCGATGTTTCACTTCAGGTTGGTTTACTGTATCCCTCTGACCTTCTTATTGACGATGAATCAAAGAAATTGCATCGGAATTAAATAGAAAAGGCACAATGCCGACATAAGTACAAGAAAACTGACACTTCTTACCGTCTATGATTTGAACCATTTCTGTGACACTAGTTATAGATTCCGATGCTTCACTTCAGGTTTACTCTATGCCTCTCACCTTCTTAGTGACGATGAAACACAGAATTTGCTTCGGAATTAAATACAAAGGGCACAATGCCGACTTAAGTACCAGAAAACTGACTCTTCTTACTGTCTATGACTTGAACCATTCCTGTGACACTACTTATAGATTCCGATGCTTCACGTCAGATTCACTGTATCCCTCTGACCTTCTTATTGACGATGAAACTCCGAAATTGCATCGGAATTAAATACAAACGGCACAATGCCGACTTAAGTACAAGAAAACTGGCTCTTCTTACTGTCTATGTTTTGAACCATTCCTGTGACACTAGTTATAGATGCCGATGCTTCACTTGAGGTTTACTGTATATCTCTGACCTTCTTATTGACGATGATACACAGAAATTGCATAGGAATTAAATACAAAAGGCACAATGCCGACTTAAGTACAAGAAAACTGACTCTTTGTACTATCTATGTTTTGAACCATTCATGTGACACTCGTTATAGATTCCGATGCTTTATTTCAGGTTTACTGTATCCCTCTGACCTTCTTATTGACGATGAAATAAAGAAATTGCGTCGGAATTAAATACAAAAGGCACAATGCCGACTTAAGTACAAGAAAACTGACTCTTCTTACTGTCTATGTTTTGAACCATTCCTGTGACACTAGTTATAGATTCCGATGCTTTACTTCAGGTTTACTGTATCCCACTGACCTTGTTATTGACGATGAAGCACAGAAATTGTATCGGAATTAAATGCAAAAGGCACAATGCTGACTTAAGTACAAGAAAACTGACTCTTCTCACTGTATATGTTTTGAACCATTCATGTTACACTAGTTATAGATTCCGATGCTTCACTTCAGGCTTACTGTATCCCTCTGACCTTCTTATTGACGATGAAACACAGAAATTGCATCGGAATGAAATACAAAAGGCACACTGCAGACTTAAGTACTAGAAAACTGACTCTTCTTACTGTCTATGTTTTGAACCATTCCTGTGACACTAGTTGTAGTTTCCAATGGTTCACTTCAGGTTTACTGTATCCTTCTGACCTTCTTGTTGACGATGAAACACAGAAATAGCATAAGAATTAAATTCAAAAGGCACAATGCCGACTTAAGTACAAGAAATTTGACTCTTCTTACTGTCTATGTTTGAACCATTCCTGTGACACTAGTTATAGATTCCGATGCTTCACTTCAGGTTCACTGTATCACTCTGACCTTCTTATTGACGATGAAACACTGAAATTGCATCGGAATTATACACAAAAAGCACAATGCCGACTTAAGTACAAGAAAAGTGACTCTTCTTACTGTCTATGCCTTGAACCATTCCTGTGACACTTGTTATAGATTCCGATGCCTCACTTCAGGTTTACTGTATGCCTCTGACCTTGTTATTGACGATGAAACACAGAAATTGCATCGGAATTAAATACAAAAGGCACAATGCCGACATAACTACAGGATAACTGACTCTTCTTACTGTCTATGATTTGAACCATTCCTGTGACACTAGTTATAGATTCCGATGCTTCACTTCAGGTTTACTGTCTGCCTCTGACCTTCTTATTGACGATGAAACACAGAAATTGCATCGTAATTAAGTACAAAAGGCACAATGCCGACTTAAGTACAAGAAGACTGACTCTTCTTACATTCTATGCTTTGAACTATTCCTGTGACACTACTTATAGATTGCGATGCTTCACTTCAGGTTTACTGTATCCCTCTGACCTTCTTATTGACGATGAAACACAGAAATTGCATCGGAATTAAATACAAAAGTCACAATGCCGACTTAAGTACAAGAATACTGACTCTTCTTACTGTCTATGTTTTGAACCATTACTGTGACACTAGTTACAGATTCCGATGCTTCACTTCAGGTTCACTGTATCCCTGTGATCTACTTATTGACGATGCAACACTGAAATTCCATCGGAATTAAATACAAAAGGCACAATGCCGACTTAAGTACAAGAAAACTGGTTCTTCTTACTGTCTATGTTTTGAACCATTCCTGTGACACTAGTTATAGATTCCGATGGTCCACTTCAGGTTTACTGTATCCCTCTGACCTTCTTATTGACGATGAAACACCGAAATTGCATCGGAATTAAATACAAAAGGCACATTGCCGACTTAAGTAAAAGAAAACTGGCTCTTCTTACTGTCTATGTTTTGAACCATTCCTGTGACACTAGTTATAGTTTCCAATGCTTCACTTCAGGTTTACTGTATCCTTCTGACCTTCTTATTGATTCAGGCGCTCAGTCCGGAACCGCGGGTCTGCTACGGTCGCAGGTTCGAATCCTGCCTCGGGCATGGATGTGTGTGGTGTCCTTAGGTTAGTTAGGTTTAAGTAGTTCTAAGTTCTAGGGGACTGATGACCACAGATGTTAAGTCCCATAGTGCTCAGAGCCAGAGCCTTCTTATTGACGATGAAACACAGAAATAGCATAAGAATTAAATTCAAAAGTCACAATGCCGACTTAAGTACAAGAAATCTGACTCTTCTTACTGTCTATGCTTTGAACCATTCCTGTGACACTAGTTATAGATTCCGATGATTCACATCAGGTTCACTGTATCCCTCTGACCTTCTTATTGATGATGAAACACTGAAATTGCATCGGAATTAAATACAAAAGGCACAATGCCGACTTAAGTACAAGAAAACTGCCCCTTCCTACTGTCTATGTTTTGAACTATTCATGTGACACTTGTTATAGATTCCGATGCTTTACTTCAGGTTTACTGTATCCCTCTGACCTTCTTATTGACGATGAAACACAGAAATTGCTTCGGAATTAAATACAAAAGGCACAATGCCGACTTAAGTACAGGATAACTGACTCTTCTCACTGTCTATGATTTGAACCATTCCTGTGACACTAGTTATATATTCAGATGCTTCACTTCAGGTTTACTGTTTCCCTCTGACCTTCTTATTGACGATGAAACACAGAAATTGCATCGGAATTAAATATAAAATTCACAATGACGACTTAAGTACAAGAAAACTGACTCTTCTTACTGTCTGTGTTTTGAACCATTCCTGTGACACTAGTTATAGATTCTGATGCTTCACTTCACGTTTACTGTATCGCTCTGGCCTTCTTTTTGACGATGAAACACAGATATTCCATCGGAATGAATTATAAAAGGCACAATGCCGACTTAAGTACAAGAAAACTGACTCTTCTTACTGTCTATGTTTGAACCATTCCTGTTACACTAGTTATAGATTCCGATGCTTCACTTCAGGTTTACTGTATCCCTCTGACCTTCTTATTGATGATGAAACACAGATATTGCATCGGAATTATATACAAAACGCACAATGCCGACTTAAGTACAAGAAAACTGACTCCTCTTACTGTCTATGTTTTGAACCATTCCTGTGACACCAGTTATAGATTCCGATGCTTCACTTCAGATTTACTGTATTCCACTGACCTTCGTATTGACGATGAAACACAGAAATTGTATCGGAATGAAATACAAAAGGCAGAATGCTGACTGAAGGACAAGAAAACTGACTCTTCTCACTGTCTATGCTTTGAACCATTCATGTGACACTAGTTATAGATTCCGTTGCTTCACTTTAGGTCTACTGTATTCCTCTGACCTTCTTATTGACGATGAAACACAGAAATAGCATCGGAATTAAATACAAAAGGCACAATGCCGACTTAAGTACAAGAAAACTGACTCTTCTTACTGTCTATGTTTTTAACCATTCATGTGACACTCGTTATAGATTCCGATGCTTTACTTCAGGTTTACTATATCCCTCTGACCTTCTTATTGACGATGAAACACAGAAATTGCTTCGGAATTAAATACAAAAGGCACAATGCCGACTTAAGTACAGGATAACTGACTCTTCTTACTGTCTATGATTGGAGCATTACTGTGACACTAGTTATAGATTCCGAAGCTTCACTTCAAGTTTACTGTTTCCCTCTGACCTTCTTATTGACGATGAAACACAGAAATTGCATCGGAATTAAATATAAAAGGCACAATTCCAACTTAAGTACAAGACAACTGACTCCTCTTACTGTCTGTGTTTTGAACCGTTCCTGTGACACTAGTAATAGATTCTGATGCTTCACTTCAGGTTTACTGTATCCCTCTGACCTTCTTATTGACGATGAAACACAGAAATTCCATCGGAATGAAATATAAAAGGCACAATGCCGACTTAAGTACAAGGAAACTGACTCTTCTTACTGTCTATGTTTTGAACCATTCCTGTGACACTAGTTATAGATTCCGATGCTTCACTTCAGGTTTACTGTATCCCTCTGACCTTCTTATTGATGATGAAACACAGATATTGCATCGGAATTATATACAAAACGTATAATGCCGACTTAAGTACAAGAAAACTGACTCTTCTTACTGTCTATGTTTTGAACCATTCCTGTGACACTAGTTATAGATTCCGATGCTTCACTTCAGATTTACTGTATCCCACTGACCTTCGTGTTGACGATGGAACAAAGAAATTGTATCGGAATGAAATACAAAAGGCACAATGCTGACTGAAGAACAAGAAAACTGACTCTTCTCACTCTCTATGTTTTGAACCATTCATGTGACACTAGTTATAGATTCCGATGCTTCACTTCAGGTCTACTGTATTCCTCTGACCATCTTACTGACGATGAAACACAGAAATTGCATCGGAATTAAATTCAAAAGGCACAATGCCGACTTAAGTACAAGAAAACTGACTCTTCTTACTGTCTATGTTTTGAACCATTCCTGTTACACTAGTTATAGATTCCAATGCTTCACTTCAGGTTTACTGTATCCCTCTGACCTTCTTATTGACGATGAAACACAGAAATTGCATCGGAATTAAATACAAAAGGCGCAATGTCGACTTAAGTACAAGAAAACTGACACTTCTTACTGTCTATGTTTGAATTATTCCTGTGGCACTAGTTATAGATTCCGATGCTTCACTTCAGGTTTACTGTATCCCTCTGACCTTCTTATTGACGATGAAACACAGATATTGCATCGAAATTATATACAAATCGTTCAATGCCGACTTAAGTACAAGAAAACTGACTCTCCTTACTGTCTATGTTTTGAACCAATCCTGTGACACTAGTTATAGATTCCGATGCTTCACTTCAGGTTTGCTGTTTCCCTCGGACCTTCTTATTGACGATGAAACACAGAAATTGCATCGGAAATAAATATAAAAGGCACAATTCCGACTTAAGTACAAGAAAACTGACTCTTCTTACTGTCTATGTTTTGAACCATTCCTGTGACACTAGTTATAGATTCCGATGCTTCACTTCAGGTTTGCTGTATCCCTCTGTCCTTCTTATTGACGATGAAAGACAGAAATTGCATTGGAAATTAATACAAAAGGCACAATGCCGACTTAAGTACAAGAAAACAGACTCTTCTTACTGTCTATGTTTTGAACCATTCCTGTGACACCAGTTATAGATACCGATGCTTCACTTCAGGTTTACTGTATCCCTCTGACCTTCTTATTGACGATGAAACACAGAAATTGCTTCGGAAATAATACAAAAGGTACAATGCCGACATAAGTACAAGAAAACTGACTTTTCTTACTGTCTATGTTTTGAACCATTCATGTGACGCTCGTTATAGTTTCCGATGCTTTACTTCATGATTACTGTATCCCTCTGACCTTATTGACGATGAAACACAAATATCGCTTCGGAATTAAATACAAAAGGCACAATGCCGACTTAAGTACAAGATAACTGACTCTTCTTACTGTCTGTGGTTTGAACCATACTTGTTACACTAGTTATAGATTCCGATGCTTCACTTCAGGTTTACTGTATCCCTCCGACATTCATATTGACGATGAAACACAGAAATGGCATCGGAATTAAATACAAAAGGCACAATGCCGACTTAAGTACAAAAAAACTGACTCTTCTTACTGCCTATGTTTTGAACCATTCCTGCGACACTAGTTATAGATTCTGATGCTTCACATCAGGTTTACTGTATCCCTCTGACCTCCTTATGGACGATGAAACACAGAAATTGCATCGGAATTAAATACAAAAGGCACAATGCCGACTTAAGTACAAGATAACTGGCTCTTCTTACTGTCTGTGGTTCGAAATATTCCTGTTGCACTAGTTATAGATTCCGATGCTTCACTTCAGGTTTACTGTATCCCTCTGACCTTCTTATTGACGATGAAACACAAATATAGCATCGGAATTATATACAAATCGTACAATGCCGACTTAAGTACAAGAAAACTGACTCTTCTTACTGGCTATGTTTTGAACCATTCCTGTGACACTAGTTATAGATTCCGATGCTTCACTTCAGGTTTACTGTTTCCCTCGGACCTTCTTATTGACGATGAAACACAGAAATTGCATCGGAAATAAATATAAAAGGCACAATTCCGACTTAAGTACAAGAAATCTGACTCTTCTTACTGTCTATGCTTTGAACCATTCTTGTGACACTAGTTATAGATTCCGATGCTTCACTTCAGGTTTGCTGTATCCCTCTGTCCTTCTTATTGACGATGAAAGACAGAAATTGCATCGGAATTTAATACAAAAGGCACAATGCCGACTTAAGTACAAGAAAACTGACTCTTCTTACTGTCTATGTTTTGAACCATTCCTGTGACACTAGTTATAGATACCGATGCTTCACTTCAGGTTTACTGTATCCCTCTGACCTTCTTATTGACGATGAAACACAGAAATTGCTTCGGAAATAATACAAAAGGTACAATGCCGACTTAAGTACAAGAAAACTGACTTTTCTTACTGTCTATGCTTTGAAACATTCATGTGTCGCTCGTAATAGTTTCCGATGCTTTACTTCATGATTACTGTATCCCTCTGACCTTATTGACGATGAAACACAAATATCGCTTCGGAATTAAATACAAAAGGCACAATGCCGACTTAAGTACAAGATAACTGACTCGTCTTACTGTCTGTGGTTTGAACCATACTTGTTACACTAGTTATAGATTCCGATGCTTCACTTCAGGTTTACTGTATCCGTCTGACATTCATATTGACGATGAAACACAGAAATTGCATCGGAATTAAATACAAAAGGCACAATGCCGACTTAAGTACAAGAAAACTGACTCTTCTTACTGCCTATGTTTTGAACCATTCCTGCGACACTAGTTATAGATTCCGATGCTTCACATCAGGTTTACTGTATCCCTCCGACCTCCTTATTGACGATGAAACACAGAAATTGCATCGGAATTAAATACAAAAGGCACAATGCCGACTTAAGTACAAGATAACTGACTCTTCTTACTGTCTGTGGTTCGAAATATTCCTGTTGCACTAGTTATAGGTTCCGATGCTTCACTTCAGGTTTACTGTATCCCTCTGACCTTTTTATTGACGATGTAACACAGAAAATGCATCGGAATTAAATATAAAAGGCACAATGTCGACTTATGTACAAGAAAACTGACTCTTCTAACTGCGTATGTTTTGAACCATTGCTGTGACACTAGTTATTGATTCCGATGCTTCACTTCAGGTTTACTGTGTCCCTCTGACCTTCTTATTGATGATGAAACACAGATATTGCATCGGAATTAAATACAAAAGGCACTATGACGACTTAAGTACAAGAAAACTGACTCTTCTTACTGTCTATGTTTTAAACCTCTCCTGTGACACTAGTTATAGATCCCAATGCTTCACTTCAGGTTTACTGTATTCCTCTGACCTTCTTATTGACGATGAAACACAGAAATTGCATCGCAATTAAATACAAAAGGCACAATGCCGACTTAAGTTCAAGAAATCTGACTCTTCTTACAGTCTATGTTTTGAACCATTCCTGTGACACTAGTTATAAATTCCGATGCTACACTTCAGGTTTACTGTATCCCTCTGACCTTCTTATTGACGATGAAACACAGATATTGCATCGGAATTATATACAAAACGTACAATGCCGACTTAAGTACAAGAAAACTGTCTCTTCTTACTGTCTATGTTTTGAAACATTCCTGTGACACAAGTTATAGATTCCGAAGCTTCACTTCAGGTTTACTGTATCCCTCTGACCTTCTTATTGACGATGAAACACAGAAATTGCATCGGAATTAAATATAAATGGCACAATGCCGACTTAAGTACGAGAAAACTGACTCTTCTTACTGTCTATGTTTTGAACCATTCCTGTGACACTAGTTATTGCTTCCGATGCTTCACTTCAGGTTTACTGTATCCCTCTGACCTTCTTATTGACGATGAAACATAGAAATTGCATCGGAATTAAATAGAAAAGCCACGATGCGGACTTAAGCACAAGAAAACTGACTCTTCTTACAGTCTATGTATTGAACCATTCCTGAGACACTACTTATAGAATCCGATGCTTCACTTCAGGTTTACTGTATCATTCTGACCTTCTTATTGACGATGAAACACAGATATTGCATCGGAATTAAATACAAAAGGCACAATGCCGACTTAAGTACAAGAAAACTGGCTCTTCTTACTGTCTATGTTTTGAACCATTCCTGTGACACTAGTTATAGATTCCGATGCTTCACTTCAGGTTTACTGTTTCCCTCTGACCTTCTTATTGACGATGAAACACAGAAATTGCATCGGAATTAAATACAAAAGGCACAATGCCGACTTAAGTACAAGAAAACTGACTCTTCTCTACTGTCTATGTTTTGAACCATTCCTGTGACACTAGTTATAGATTCCGATGCTTCACTTCCGGTTTACTGTATCCCTCTGACCTTCTTATTGACGATGAAACACAGATATTGCATCGGAATTATATACAAAACGTACAATGCCGACTTAAGTACAAGAAAACTGACCCTTCTTACTGTCTATGTTTTGAACCATTCCTGTGACACTAGTTATAGATTCCGATGCTTCACTTCAGGTTTACTGTTTCCCTCTGACCTTCCATATTGACGATGAAACACAGAAATTGCATCGGAAATAAATATAAAAAGCTCAATTCCGACTTAAGTACAAGAAAACTGACTCTTCTTACTGTCTGTGGTTTGAACCATACTTGTTACACTAGTTATAGATTCCGATGCGTCACTTCAGGTTTACTGTATCCTTCTGACCTTCTTATTGACGATGAAACACAGAAATTGCATCGGAATTAAATATAAATGGCACAATGCCGGCTTAAGTACGAGAAAACTGACTCTTCTTACTGTCTATGTTTTGAACCATTCCTATGACTATAGTTATTGATTCCGATGCTTCACTTCAGGTTTACTGTATCCCTCTGACCTTCTTATTGACGATGAAACATAGAAATTGCATCGGAATTAAATAGAAAAGGCACAATGCCGACTTAAGTACAAGAAAACTAACTCCTCTAACTGTCTATGTTTGAACCATTCCTGTTACAGTAGTTATAGATTCCGATGCTTCACTTCAGGTTTACTGTATCCCTCTGACCGTCTTATTGACGATGAAACACAGATATTGTTTGGAATTAATTACAAAAGGCACTATGCCGACTTAAGTACAAGAAAACTGACTCTTCTTACTGTCTATGTTTTGAACCATTCCTGTGACACTAGTTATAGATTCCAATGCGTCACTTCAGGATTGCTGTATCCCACTGACATTCTTATTGACGATGAACCACAGAAATTGCATCGGAATTAAATACAAAAGGCACAATGCCGACGTAAGTTCAAGAAAATTGACTCTTCTTACTGTCTAAGTTTTGAACCATTCCTGTGACACTAGTTATAGTTTCCTATGCTTCACTTCAGGTTTACTGTATCCCACTGACCTTCTTATTGACGATGAAACACAGAAATTGCATCGAAATTAAATACAAAAGGCATAATGCCGACTTAAGTACAAGAAAACTGACTCTTCTTACAGCCTATGCTGTGAACCATTCCTGAGACACTACTTATAGATTCCGATGCTTTACCTCAGGTTTACTGTACCCTCTGACCTTCGTATTGACGATGAAACACAGATATTACATCGGAATTAAATACAACAGGCACAATAACGACTTAAGTACAAGAAACATGACTCCTGTCACTGTCTATGTTTTGAACCATTCCTGTGACACTAGTTATAGATTCCGATGCTTCACTTCATGTCTACTGTATCCTTCTGAAGTTCTTATTGACGATGAAACACAGAAATTGCATCGGAATTAAATACAAAAGGCACAATGCCGACTTAAGTACAAGAAAACTGACTCTTCTAACTGTCTAAGTTTTGAACCATTCCTGTGACACTAGTTATAGATTCCTATGCTTCACGTAAGGCTTACTGTATCCCTCTGACCTTCTTATTGACGATAAAACACAGAAATTGCATCGGAATTAAATACAAAAGGAACAATGTCGACTTAAGTACAAGAAAACTGACTATTCTTACTGTCTATGTTTGAAGCATTCCTGTGACACTAGTTATAGATTCCGATGCTACACTTCAGTTTACTGTATCCCTCTGACCTTCTTATTGACGGTGAAACACAGAAATTGCATCGGAATTAAATACAAAAGGCACAATGCCGACTTAAGTACAAGAAAACTGACTCTTCTTACTGTCAATGTTTTGAACCATTCCTGTGACACTAGTTATAGATTCTGCTGCTTCACTTCAGGTTTACTGTATCCCTCCAACCTTCTTATTGACGATGAAACACAGAAATTGAATCGGAGTTAAATACAAAGGCACATTGCCGACATAAGTACAAGAAAACTGACTGTTCTTACTGTCAATGCTTTGAACCATTCCTGTGACCCTAGTTATAGATTCTGCTGCTTCACTTCAGGTTTACTGTATCCCTCCAACCTTCTTATTGACGATGAAACACAGAAATTGCATCGGAATTAATGCAAAAGGTTCAATGCCGACTTAAGTACAAGAAAACTGACTCTTCTTACTGTCTATGTTTTGAACCATTCATGTGACGCTCGTTATAGTTACCGATGCTTTACTTCAGGATTACTGTATCCCTCTGACCTTCTTATTGACGATGAAACACAGATATCGCTTCGGAATTAAATACAAAAGGCAGAATGCCGACTTAAGTACAAGATAAGTGACTCTTCTTACTGTCTGTTGTTTGAACCATACTTGTTACACTAGTTAGAGTTTCCGATGCTTCACTTCAGGTTTACTGTATGCCTCTGACCTTCTTATTGACGATGAAACACAGAAATTGCATCGGAATTAAATATAAATGGCACAATGCCGACTTAAGTACGAGAAAACTGACTCTTCTTACTGTCTATGTTTTGAACCATTCCTGTGACACTAGTTATATGCTTCCGATGCTTCACTTCAGGTTAACTGTATCCCTCTGACCTTCTTATTGACGATGAAACATAGAAATAGCATCGGAATTAAATAGAAAAGCCACAATGCCGACTTAAGCACAAGAAAATTGACTCTTCTTACAGTCTATGTATTGAACCATTCCTGAGACACTACTTATAGATTCCGATGCTTCACTTCAGGTTTACTGTATCATTCTGACCTTCTTATTGACGATGAAACACAGATATTGCATCGGAATTAAATACAAAACGCACAATGCCGACTTAAGTACAAGAAAACTGACTCTTCTCTACTGTCTATGTTTTGAACCATTCCTGTGACACTAGTTATAGATTCCGATGCTTCACTTCCGGTTTACTGTATCCCTCTGACCTTCTTATTGACGATGAAACACAGATATTGCATCGGAATTATATACAAAACGTACAATGCCGACTTAAGTACAAGAAAACTGACTCTTCTTACTGTCTATGTTTTGAACCATTCCTGTGACACTAGTTATAGATTCCGATGCTTCACTTCAGGTTTACTGTTTCCCTCTGACCTTCCATATTGACGATGAAACACAGAAATTGCATCGGAAATAAATATAAAAAGCTCAATTCCGACTTAAGTACAAGAAAACTGACTCTTCTTACTGTCTGTGGTTTGAACCATACTTGTTACACTAGTTATAGATTCCGATGCTTCACTTCAGGTTTACTGTATCCTTCTGACCTTCTTATTGACGATGAAACACAGAAATTGCATCGGAATTAAATATAAATGGCACAATGCCGGCTTAAGTACGAGAAAACTGACTCTTCTTACTGTCTATGTTTTGAACCATTCCTATGACTATAGTTATTGATTCCGATGCTTCACTTCAGGTTTACTGTATCCCTCTGACCTTCTTATTGACGATGAAACATAGAAATTGCATCGGAATTAAATAGAAAAGGCACAATGCCGACTTAAGTACAAGAAAACTAACTCTTCTAACTGTCTATGTTTGAACCATTCCTGTTACAGTAGTTATAGATTCCGATGCTTCACTTCAGGTTTACTGTATCCCTCTGACCGTCTTATTGACGATGAAACACAGATATTGCATTGGAATTAATTACAAAAGGCACTATGCCGACTTAAGTACAAGAAAAGTGACTTTTCTTACTGTCTATGTTTTGAACCATTCCTGTGACACTAGTTATAGATTCCAATGCGTCACTTCAGGATTGCTGTATCCCACTGACCTTCTAATTGACGATGAAACACAGAAATTGCATCGGAATTAAATACAAAAGGCACAATGCCGACGTAAGTTCAAGAAAACTGACTCTTCTTACTGTCTAAGTTTTGAACCATTCCTATGACACTAGTTATTGATTCCTAAGCTTCACTTCAGGTTTACTGTACCCCACTGACCTTCTTAATGACGATGAAACACAGAAATTGCATCGAAATTAAATACAAAAGGCACAATGCCGACTTAAGTACAAGAAAACTGACTCTTCTTACAGCCTATGCTGTGAACCATTCCTGAGACACTACTTATAGATTCCGATGCTTCACCTCAGGTTTACTGTATCCCTCTGACCTTCGTATTGACGATGAAACACAGATATTACATCGGAATTAAATACAACAGGCACAATGCCGACTTAAGTACAAGAAACATGACTCTTGTCACTGTCTATGTTTTGAACCATTCCTGTGACACTAGTTATAGATTCCGATGCTTCACTTCATGTCTACTGTATCCTTCTGAAGTTCTTATTGACGATGAAACACAGAAATTGCATAGGAAGTAAATACAAAAGGCACAATGCCGACATAAGTAAAAGAAAACTGACTCTTCTAACTGTCTAAGTTTTGAACCATTCCTGTGACACTAGTTATAGATTCCTATGCTTCACTTAACGCTTACTGTATCCCTCTGACCTTCTTATTGACGATAAAACACAGAAACTGCATCGGAATTAAATACAAAAGGCACAATGTCGACTTAAGTACAAGAAAACTGACTCTTCTTACTGTCTATGTTTGAACCATTCCTGTGACACTAGTTATAGATTCCGATGCTTCACTTCAGTTTACTGTATCCCTCTGACCTTCTTATTGACGGTGAAACACAGAAATTGCATCGAAATTAAATACAAAAGGCACAATGCCGACTTAAGTACAAGAAAACTGACTCTTCTTACTGTCTATGTTTTGAACCATTTCTGTGACACTAGTTATAGATTCCAATGCGTCACTTCAGGATTACTGTATCCCACTGACCTACTTATTGACGATGAAACACAGAAATTGCATCGAAATTAAATACAAAAGGCACAATGCCGACTTAAGTACAAGAAAACTGACTCTTCTTACAGCCTATGCTGTGAACCATTCCTGAGACACTACTAATAGATTCCCATGCTTCACTTCAGGTTTACTGTATCCCTCTGACCTTCGTATTGACGATGAAACACAGATATTACATCGGAATTAAATACAACAGGCACAATGCTGACTTAAGTACAAGAAACATGACTCTTGTCACTGTCTATGTTTTGAACCATTCCTGTGACACTAGTTATAGATCCCGATGCTTCACTTCATGTCTACTGTATCCTTCTGAAGTTCTTATTGACGATGAAACACAGAAATTGCATCGGAATTAAATACAAAAGGCACAATGCCGACTTAAGTACAAGAAAACTGACTCTTCTAACTGTCTAAGTTTTGAACCATTGCTGTGACACTAGTTATAGATTCCTAGGCTTCACTTCAGGTTTACTGTATCCCTCTGACCTTCTTATTGACGATGAAACACAGAAATTTCATCGGAATTAAATACAAAAGGCACAATGTCGACTTAAGTACAAGAAAACTGACTCTTCTTACTGTCTATGTTTGGACCATTCCTGTGACACTAGTTATAGATTCCGATGCTTCACTTCAGTTTACTGTATCCCTCTGACCTTCTTATTGAAGGTGAAACACAGAAATTGCATCGGAATTAAATACAAAAGGCACAATGCCGACTTAAGTATAAGTAAACTGACTCTTCTTACTGTCAATGTTTTGAACCATTCCTGTGACACTAGTTATTGATTCTGCTGCTTCACTTCAGGTTTACTGTATCCCTCCAACCTTCTTATTGACGATGAAACACAGAAATTGCATCGGAGTTAAATACAAAGGCACAATGCCGACTTAAGTACAAGAAAACTGACTCTTCTTATTGTCTATGTTTTGAACCATTCCTGTGACACTAGTTATAGATTCTGATGCTTCACTTCAGGTTTACTGTATCCCTCTGACCTTCTTATTGACGATGAAACACAGATATTGCATCGGAAATATATACAAAACATACAACGCCGACTTAAGTACAAGAAAACTGACTCTGCTTACTGTCTATGTTTTGAACCATTCCTGTGACACTAGTTACAAATTCCGATGCTTCACTTCAGGTTTACTGTATCCCACTGACCTTCTTATTGACGATGAAACACAGAAATTGTATCGGAATTAAATAGAAAAGGCACAATGCTGACTTAAGTACATGAAAACTGACTCTTCTCACTGTCTATGTTTTGAACCGTTCATGTGACACTAGTTATAGATTCCGATGCTTCACTTTAGGTCAACTTTATCCCTCTGACCTTATTATTGACGATGAAACACAGAAATTGCATCGGAATTAAATTCAAAATGCACAATGCCGACTTAAGTACAAGAAAACTGACTCTTCTTACTGTCTATGTTTTGAACCATTCCTGTGACACTAGTTATAGATTCCGATGCTTCACTTCAGTTTACTGTATCCCTCTGACCTTCTTATTGTCGGTTAAACACAGAAATTGTTTCGGAATTAAATACAAAAGGCACAATGCCGACTTAAGTACAAGAAAACTGAGTCTTCTTACTGTCAATGATTTGAACCATTCCTGTGACACTAGTTATAGATTCTGCTGCTTCACTTCAGGTTTACTGTATCCCTCCAACCTTCTTATTGACGATGAAACACAGAAATTGCATCGGAGTTAAATACAAAGGCACAATGCCGACTTAAGTACAAGAAAACTGACTCTTCTTACTGTCTATGTTTGAACCATTCCTGTGACACTAGTTATAGATTCCGATGCTTCACTTCAGGTTTACTGTATCCCACAGACCTTCTTATTGACGATGAAACACAGAAATTGTATCGGAATTAAATAGAAAAGGCACAATGCTGACTTAAGTACATGAAAACTGACTCTTCTCACTGTCTATGTTTTGAACCATTCATGTGACACTAGTTATAGATTCCGATGCTTCACTTTAGGTCTACTGTATCCCTCTGACCTTCTTATTGACGATGAAACACAGAAATTGCATCGGAATTAAATTCAAAATGCACAATGCCGACTTAAGTACAAGAAAACTGACTCTTCTTACTGTCTATGTTTTGAACCATTCCTGTGACACTAGTTATAGATTCCGATGCTTCACTTCAGGTTTGCTGTATCCCTCTGTCCTTCTTATTGACGATGAAACACAGAAATTGCATCGGAATTAATACAAAAGGTACAATGCCGACTTAAGTACAAGAGAACTGACTCTTTTTACTGTCTATGCTTTGAACCATTCATGAGACGCTCGTTATAGTTTCCGATGCTTTACTTCAGGTTTACTGTTTCCCTCTGACCTTCTTATTGACGATGAAACACAGATATTGCTTCGGAATTAAATACAAAATGCACAATGCCGTCTTAAGTACAAGATAACTGACTCTTCTTACTGTCTATGTTTTGAACCATTCCTGTGACACTAGTTATTGATTCCGATGCTTCACTTCAGGTTTACTGTATCCCTCAGAACTTCTTATTGACGATGAAACATAGAAATTGCATCGGAATTAAATAGAAAAGGCACAATGCTGACTTAAGTACAAGAAAAGTAACTCTTCTATCTGTCTATGTTTGAACCATTCCTGTTACACTAGTTATACATTCCGATGCTTCACTTCAGGTTTACTGTATCCCTCTGACCGTCTTATTGACGATGAAACACCGATATTGCATCGGAATTAATTACAAAAGGCACTATGCCGACTTAAGTACAAGAAAACTGACTCTTCTTACTGTCTAAGTTTTGAACCATCCCTGTGACACTAGTTATAGATTCCTATGTTTCACTTCAGGTTTACTGTATCCCACGGACCTTCTTATTGACGATGAAACACAGAAATTGCATCGGAATTAAATACAAAAGGCACAATGCCGACTTAAGTACAAGAAAACTGACTCTTCTTACTGTCTATGTTTTGAACCATTCCTGTGACACTAGTTATTGATTCCGATGCTTCCCTTCAGGTTTACTGTATCCCTCTGACCTTCTTATTGACGATGAAACAAGGAAATTGCATCGGAATTAAATAGAAAAGGCACAATGCCGACTTACGTACAAGAAAACTAACTCTTCTAACTGTCTATGTTTGAACCATTCCTGTTACACTAGTTATAGATTCGGATGCCTCACTTCAGGTTTACTGTATCCCTCTGACCGTCTTATTGACGATGAACCGCAGATATAGCATCGGAAATGAATACAAAAGGCACTATGCCGACTTAAGTACAAGAAAACTGACTCTTCTTACTGTCTATGTTTTGAACCATTTCTGTGACACTAGTTATAGATTTCAATGCGTCACTTCAGGATTACTGTATCCCACTGACCTTCTTATTGACGATGAAACACAGAAATTGCATCGAAATTAAATACAAAAGACACAATGCCGACTTAAGTACAAGAAAACTGACTCTTCTTACAGCCTATGCTGTGAACCATTCCTGAGACACTACTTATAGATTCCGATGCTTCACTTCATGTCTACTGTATCCTTCTGAAGTTCTTATTGACGATGAAACACAGAAATTGCATCGCAATTAAATACAAAAGGCACAATGCCGACTTAAGTACAAGAAAACTGACTCTTCTAACTGTCTAAGTTTGAAACATTCCTGTGACACTAGTTATAGATTCCTATGCTTCACTTCAGGTTTACTGTATCCCTCTGACCTTCTTATTGACGTTGAAACACAGAAATTGTATCGGAATTAAATACAAAAGGCACAATTTCGACTTAAGTACAAGGGAACTGACTCTTCTTACTGTCTATGTTTGAACAATTCCTGTGACACTAGTTATAGATTCCGATGCTTCACTTCAGTTTACTGTATCCCTCTGACCTTCTTATTGACGGTGAAACACAGAAATTGTTTCGGAATTAAATACAAAAGGCACAATGCCGACTTAAGTACAAGAAAACTGACTCTTCTTACTGTCAATGTTTTGAACCATTCCTGTGACACTAGTTATAGATTCTGCTGCTTCACTTCAGGTTTACTGTATCCCTCCAACCTTCTTATTGACGATAAAACACAGAAATTGCATCGGAGTTAAATACAAAGGCACAATGCCGGCTTAAGTACAAGAAAACTGACTCTTCTTACTGTCTATGTTTGAACCATTCCTGTGACACTAGTTATAGATTCCGATGCTTCACTTCAGGTTTACTGTATCCCACTGACCTTCTTATTGACGATGAAACACAGAAATTGTATCGGAATTAAATAGAAAAGGCACAATGCTGACTTAAGTACATGAAAACTGACTCTTCTCACTGTCTATGTTTTGAACCATTCATGTGACACTAGTTATAGATTCCGATGCTTCACTTTAGGTCTACTGTATCCCTCTGACCTTCTTATTGACGATGTAACACAGAAATTGCATCGGAATTAAATTCAAAATGCACAATGCCGACTTAAGTACAAGAAAACTGACTCTTCTTACTGTCTATGTTTGAACCATTCCTGTGACACTAGTTATAGATTCCGATGCTTCACTTCAGGTTTGCTGTATCCCTCTGTCCTTCTTATTGACGATGAAACACAGAAATTGCATCGGAATTCAATCCAAAAAGCACAATGCCGACTTAAGTACAAGAAAACTGACTCTTCTTACTGTCTATGTTTTGAACCATTCCTGTGACACTAGTTACTGATTCCGATGCTTCACTTCAGGTTTACTCTATCCCTCTGACCATCTTATTGACGATTAAACACAGAAATTGCATCGGAATTAATACAAAAGGTACAATGCCGACTTAAGTACAAGAAAACTGACTCTTCTTACTGTCTATGTTTTGAACCATTCGTGTGACACTCGTTATAGATTCCGATGCTTTACTTCAGGTTTACTGTATCCCTCTGACCTTCTTCTTGTCGATGAAACACAGATATAGCTTCGGAATTAAATACAAAAGTCACAATGCCGACTTAAGTACAAGAAAATTGACTCTTCTTACTGTCTATGTTTTGAACCATTCCTGAGACACTACTTATAGATTCCGATGCTTCACTTCAGGTTTACTGTATCCCTCTGACCTTCTTATTGACGATGAAACACAGATATTGCATCGGAATTAAATACAAAAGGCACAATGCCGACTTAAGTACAAGTAAAATAACTCTTCTAAGTGTCTATGTTTGAACCATTCCTGTTACACTAGTTATAGATTCCGATGCTTCACTTCACGTCTACTATATGCTTCTGAAGTTCTTATTGACGATGAAACACAGAAATTGCATCGGAATTAAATAAAAAAGGCAAATTGCCGACTTAAGTACAAGAAAACTGACTCTTCTTACTGTCTAAGTTTCGAATCATTCCTGTGACACTAGTTATAGATTCCTATGCTTCACTTCAGGTTTACTGTATCCCTCTGACCTTCTTATTGACGATGAAACACAGAAATTGCATCGGAGTTAAGTTCAAATGGCACAATGCCGACTTAAGTACAAGAAAACTGACTCTTCTTACTGTCTATGTTTGAACCAATCCTGTGACACTAGTTATAAATTCCGATGCTTCACTTCAGTATACTGTATCCCTCTGACCTTCTTGTTGACGGTGAAACACAGAATTTGCATCGGAATTAAATACAAAAGGCACAATGCCGACTTAAGTACAAGAAAACTGACTCTTCTTACTGTCTATGCTTTGAACCATTCCTGTGACACTAGTTATAGATTCCGATGCTTCACTTCAGGTTTACTGTATCCCTCTGACCTTCTTATTGACGATGAAACACAGATATTGCATCGGAATTAAATTGAAAAGGCACTATGCCGACTTAAGTACAAGAAATTTGACTCTTATTACTGTCTATGTTTTGAACCATTCCAGAGACAATACTTATAGATTCCGATGCTTCACTTCAGGTTTACTGCATCCCTCTGACCTTCGTATTGACGATGAAACACAGAAGTTGCATCGGAATTAAATACAAAAGGCACAATGCCGACTTAAGTACAAGAAAACTGACTCTTCTTACTGTCTATGTTTTGAACCATTCCTGTGACACTAGTTATAGATTCCGATGCTTCACTTCACGTTTACTGTATCCCTCTGACCTTCTTATTGACGATGAAACACAGATATTGCATCCGAATTAAATACAAAAGGCACAATGCCGACTTAAGTACGAGAAAACTGGCTATTGTCACTGTCTATGTTTTGAACCATTCCTGTGACACTAGTTATAGATTCCGATGCTTCACTTCAGGTCTACTGTATCCTTCTGGTGTTCTTATTGACGATGAAACACAGAAATTGCATCAGAGTTAAATACAAAGGAACAACGCCAACTTAAGTACAAGAAAACTGACTCTTCTTACTGTCTATGGTTGGTTGGTTGGTTTGGGGAAGGAGACCAGACAGCGTGGTCATCGGTCTCATCGGATTAGGGAAGGATTGGGAAGGAAGTCGGCCGTGCCCTTTCAGAGGAACCATCCCGTCATTTGCCTGGAGTGATTTAGGGAAATCACGGAAAACCTAAATCAGGATGGCCGGACGCGGGATTGAACCGTCGTCCACCCGAATGCGAGTCCAGTGTTACTGTCTATGCTTAGAACCATTCCTGTGCCACTCGTTATAGATTCCGTTGCTTCACTTCAGGTTCACTGAATCCCTCTGACCTTCGTATAGACGATGAAACACAGAAGTTGCATCGGAATTAAATACAAAAGACACAATGCCGACTTAAGTACAAGAAAACTGACTCTTCTTACTGTCTATGATTTGAACCATTCCTGTGACACTAGTTGTAGATTCCGATGCTTCACTTCAGGTTTACTGTATCCCTCTGACCTTCTTATTGACGATAAAACGCAGAAACCAAATCGGAATTAAATACAAAAAGCACAATGCCGACTTTAGTACAAGAAAACTAACTCTTCATACTGCCTATGTTTTGAACCATTCCTGTGACACTAGTAATAGATTCCGATTCTTCACTTCGGGTTTACTGTATCCCTCTGACCTTCTTATTGACGATCAAACACAGAAATTGCATCGGAATTAAATACAAAAGGCACAATGCCGACTTAAGTACAAGAAAACTGACTCTTCTTACTGTCTATGTTTTGAACCATTCCTGTGACACTAGTTATAGATTCCGATGCTTCACTTCAGGTTTACTGTATCCCTCTGACGGTCTTATTGACGATGAAACACAGATATTGCATCGGAATTAAATACAAAAGGCACTATTCCGACTTAAGTGAAAGAAAACTGACTCTTCTTACTGTCAATGCTTTGAACCATTCCTATGACACTAGTTATAGATTCCAATGCGTAACTTCAGGTTTACTGTATCCCACTGACCTTCTTATTGACGATGAAACACAGAAATTGCATCGGAATTAAATACAAAAAGCACAATGCCAACTTAAGTACAAGAAAACTAACTCTTCTAACTGTTTATGTTTGAACCATTCCTGTTACACTAGTTATGGATTCTGATGCTTCACTTAAGGTTTACTTATCCCTCTGACCGTCTTGTTGACGATGAAACACAGATATTGCATCGGAAATTAATACAAAAGGCACAATGCCGACCTAAGTACAAGAAAACTGACTCTTCTTACTGTCTATGTTTTGAACCATTCCTGTGACACTAGTTATAGATTCCAATGCTTCACTTCAGCTTTACTGTATCCCACTGACCTTCTTATTGACGATGAAACACAGAAATTGCATCGGAATTAAATATAAAAGGCACAATGCCGACTTAAGTACAAGAAAACTGACTCTTCTTACAGTCTATGGTTTGAACCATTCCTGAGACACCACTTATAGATTCCGATGCCTCACTTCAGGTTTACTGTATCCCTCTGACCTTAATATTGACGATGAAACACAGATATTGCATCGGAATTAAATACAAAAGGCACAATGCCGACTTAAGTACAAGAAAACTGACTCTTCTTACTGTCTAAGTTTGGAATCATTCCTGTGACACTAGTTATTGATTCCTATGCTTCACTTCAGGTTTACTGTATCCCTCTGACCTTCTTATTGACGATGAAACACAGAAATTGCATAGGAATTTAATACGAAAGGCACATTGCCGAATTAAGTACAAGAAAACTGACTCTTCTTACTGTCTACGTTTGAACCATTCCTGTTACACTAGTTATAGATTCTGAAGCTTCACTTCAGGTCTACTGTATCCTTCTGAAGTTCTTATTGACGATGAAACACAGAAATTGCATCGGAATGAAATACAAAATGCACAATGCCGACTTAAGTACAAGAAAACTGACTCTTCTTACTGTCTAAGTTTGGAATCATTCCTGTGACACTAGTTATTGATTCCTATGCTTCACTTCAGGTTTACTGTATCCCTCTGACCTTCTTATTGACGATGAAACACAGAAATTGCATAGGAATTTAATACGAAAGGCACATTGCCGAATTAAGTACAAGAAAACTGACTCTTCTTACTGTCTACGTTTGAACCATTCCTGTGACACTAGTTATAGATTCCGATGCTTCACTTCAGTATACTGTATCCCTCTGACCTACTTGTTGACGTTGAAACACAGAAATTGCATCGGAATTAAATACAAAAGGCACAATACCGACTTAAGTACAATAAAACTGACTCTTCTTACTGTCTATGTTTTGAACTGTTCCTGTGACACTAGTTATACATTCCGAAGCTTCACTTCAGGTTTACTGTATCCCTCTGACCTTCTTATTGACGATGTAACACAGAAATTGCATCGGAGTTAAATACAAAGGCACAATGCCGAATTAAGTACAAGATAACTAACTCTTCTAACTGACTATGTTTGAACCATTCCTGTTACACTAGTTATAGATTCCGATGCTTCACTTCAGGTTTACTGTATCCCTCTGACCGTCTTATTGACGATGAAACACAGATATTGCATCGGAATTAAATACAAAAGGCACTATTCCGACTTAAGTACAAGAAAACTGACTCTTCTTACTGACTATGTTTTGAACCATTCCTGTGACGCTAGTTATAGATTCCAATGCGTCACTTCAGGTTTACTGTATCCCACTTACCTTCTTATTGACGATGAAACACAGAAATTGCATCGGAATTAAATACAAAAGGCACAATGCCGACTTAAGTACAAGAAAACTGACTCTTCTTACAGCCTATGTTTGAACCATTCCTGAGACACTACTTATAGATTCCGGTGCTTCACTTCGGGTTTACTGTATCCCTCTGACCTTCTTATTGACGATGAAACACAGATATTGCATCGGAATTAAATACAACAGGCACAATGCCGACTTAAGTACAAGAAAACTGGCTCTTGTCACTGTCTATGTTTTGAACCATTCCTGTGACACTAGTTATAGATTCCGATGCTTCACTTCAGGTCTACTGTATCCTTCCGATGTTCTTGTTGATGATGAAACACAGAAATTGCATCGGAAATAATAAAAAAGGCACAATGCCGGCTTAAGCACAAGAAAACTGACTCTTCTTACAGTCTATGTTTTGAACCATTCCTGAGATACCACTTATAGATTCCGATGCCTCACTTCAGGTTTACTGTATCCCTCTGTCCTTAATATTGACGATGAAACACAGATATTGCATCGGAATTAAATACAAAAGGCACAATGCCGACTTAAGTACAAAAAAACAGACTCTTCTTACTGTCTATGTTCGAACCATTCCTGTGACGCTAGTTATAGATTCCGATGCTTCACTTCAGTTTACTGTATCCCTCTGACCTTCTTATTGACGGTGAAACACAGAAATTGCATCGGAATTAAATACAAAAGGCACAATGCCGACTTAAGTACAAGAAAACTGACTCTTCTTACTGTCAATGTTTTGAACCATTCCCGTGACACTAGTCATAGATTCTGCTGCTTCACTTCAGGTTTACTGTATCCCTCCGACCTTCTTATTGACGATGAAACACAGAAATTGCATCGGAATTAATACAAAAGGTACAATGCCGACTTAAGTATAAGAAAACCGACTCTTCTTACTGTCTATGCTCTGAACCATTCGTGTGACACTCGTTATAGATTCCGATGCTTTACTTCAGGTTTACTGTATCCCTCTGACCTTCTTATTGACGATGAAACACAGATATTGCTTCGGAATTAAATACAAAAGTCACAATGCCGACTTAAGTACAAGATAACTGACTCTTCTTACTGTCTGTGGTTTGAACCATTCCTGTTACACTAGTTATAGATTCCGATGCTTCACATCAGGTTTACTGTATCCCTCTGACCTTCTTATTGACGATGAAACACAGAAATTGCATCGGAATTAAATGTAAAAGGCACAATGCCGACTTAAGTACAAGGAAACGGACTCTTCTTACTGTCTATGTTTTGAACCATTCCTGTGACACTAGTTATTGATTCCGATGCTTCACTTCAGGTTTACTGTATCCCTCTGACCTTCTTATTGTCGATGAAACATAGAAATTGCATCGCAATTAAGTAGAAAAGGCACAATGCCGACTTAAGTACAAGAAAACTAACTCTTCTTACTGTCTATGCTTTGAACCATTCCTGTGACACTAGTTATAGATTCCGATGTTTCACTTCAGGTTTACTGTATCCCTCTGACCTTCGTATTGACGATGAAACACAGTAATTGCATCTGAATTAAATACAAAAGGCACAATGCCGACTTAAGTACAAGAAAACTGACTCTTCGTACCGTCTATGTTTGAACCATTCCTGTGACACTAGTTATAGATTCCGATGCTTCATTTCAGGACCACTGTATCCCTCTGACCTTCTTATTGACGATGAAACACAGTAATTGCATCCGAATTAAATACAAAAGGCACAATGCCGACTAAAATACATAAAAAACTGACTCTTCTTACTGTCTATGTTTTGAACCATTCCTGTGACACTAGTTATAGATTCCGATGCTTCACTTCGGGTTTACTGTATCCCTCTGACCTTCTTGTTGAGGGTGAAACACAGAAATTGCTTCGGAATTAAATACAAAAGGCACAATGCATACTTAAGTACAAGAAAACTGACTCTTCTTACTGTCTATGTTTTGAACCATTCCTGTGACACTACATATAGATTCCGATGATTCACTTCAGGTTTACTGTATACCTCTGACCTTCTTATTGACGATAAAGCGCAGAAATCGCATCGGAATTAAATACAAAATGCAATATGCCGACTTAAGTACAAGAAAACTGACTCTTCTTACTGTCTATGTTTGAACCATTCATGTGACACTAGTTACAGATTCCGATGCTTAACTTCAGGTTTACTGTATCCCTCTGACCTTCTTACTGTTGATGAAACACAGATATTGCATCGGAATTAAATACAAAAGGCACCATGCCTACTTAAGTAAAAAAAAACTGAATCTTCTTACTGTCTATGTTTTGAACCAATCCTGTGAACTAGTTATGGATTCCGATGCTTCACTTCTTGTTTACTGTATCCCTCTGACCTTCTTATTGACGATGAAACACAGAAATTGCATCGGAATTAAATACAAAAGGCACAATGCCGACTTAAGTACAAGAAATCAGACTCTTCTTACTGTCTATGTTTTGAACCATTCATGTGACACTAGTTACAGCTTCCGATGCTTCACTTCAGGTTTACTGTATCCATCTGACCTTCTTATTGACGATGAAACTCAGAAATTGCATCGGAATTAAATACAAAAGGCACCGTGCCGACTTATGTACAAAAAAACTGACTCTTCTTACTGTCTATGTTTTGAACCATTCCTGTGACACTAGTTATAGATTCCGATGCTTCACTTCTTGTTTACTGTATCCCTCTGACCTTCTTATTGACGATAAAACGCAGAAACCAAATCGGAATTAAATACAAAAAGCACAATGCCGACTTTAGTACAAGAAAACTAACTCTTCATACTGCCTATGTTTTGAACCATTCCTGTGACACTAGTAATAGATTCCGATTCTTCACTTCGGGTTTACTGTATCCCTCTGACCTTCTTATTGACGATCAAACACAGAAATTGCATCGGAATTAAATACAAAAGGCACAATGCCGACTTAAGTACAAGAAAACTGACTCTTCTTACTGTCTATGTTTTGAACCATTCCTGTGACACTAGTTATTGATTGCGATGCTTCACTTCAGGTTTACTGTATCCCTCTGACCTTCTTATTGACGATGAAACATAGAAATTGAATCGGAATTAAATAGAAAAGGCACAATGCCGGCTTAAGTACAAGAAAAGTAACTCTTCTAACTCTCTATGTTTGAACCATTCCTGTTACACTAGTTATAGATTCCGATGCTTCACTTCAGGTTTACTGTATCCCTCTGACGGTCTTATTGACGATGAAACACAGATATTGCATCGGAATTAAATACAAAAGGCACTATTCCGACTTAAGTGAAAGAAAACTGACTCTTCTTACTGTCAATGCTTTGAACCATTCCTATGACACTAGTTATAGATTCCAATGCGTCACTTCAGGTTTACTGTATCCCACTGACCTTCTTATTAACGATGAAACTTAGAAATTGCATCGGAATTAAATACAAAAGGCACAATGCCGACTTAAGTACAAGAAAACTGACTCTTCTTACAGCCTACGTTTGATCCATTCCTGAGACACTACTTATAGATTCCGATGCTTCACTTCAGGTTTACTGTATCCCTCTGACCTTCTTATTGACGATGAAACACAGATATTGCATCGGAATTAAATACAACAGTCACAATGCCGACTTAAGTACAAGAAAACTGGCTCTTGTCACTGTCTATGTTTTGAACCATTCCTGTGACACTAGTTATAGATTCCGATGCTCCACTTCAGGTCTACTGTATCCTTCTGATGTTCTTATTGACGATGAAACACAGAAATTGCATCGGAATTAAATACAAAAGGCACAACGCCGACTTAAGTACAAGAAAACTGACTCTTCTTACTGTCTATGTTTGAACCATTCCTGTGACGCTAGTTATAGATTCCGATGCTTCACTTCAGTTTACTGTATCCCTCTGACCTTCGTATTGACGGTGAAACACAGAAATTGCATCGAAATTAAATACAAAAGGCACAAAGCCGACCTAAGTACAAGAAAACTGACTCTTCTTACTGTCAATGTTTTGAACCATTCCTGTGACACTAGTTATAGATTCTGCTGCTTCACTTCAGGTTTACTGTATCCCTCCGACCTTCTTATTGACGATGAAAAACAGAAATTGCATCGGAATTAATACAAAAGGTACAATGCCGACTTCAGTATGAGAAAACTGACTCTTCTTACTGTCTATGTTTTGAACCATTCGTGTGACACTCGTTATAGATTCCGATTTTTCACATCAGGTTTACTGCATCCCTCTGACCTTCTTATTGACGATGAAACACAGAAATTGCATCGGAATTAAATGTAAAAGGCACAATGCCGACTTAAGTACAAGGAAACTGACTCTTCTTACTGTCTACGTTTTGAACCATTCCTGTGGCACTAGTTATTGATTCCGATGCTTCACTTCAGGTTTACTGTATCCCTCTGACCTTCTTGTTGTCGATGAAACATAGAAATTGCATCGGAATTAAATAGAAAAGGCACAATGCCGACTTAAGTACAAGAAAACTAACTCTTCTAACTGTTTATGTTTGAACCATTCCTGTTTCACTAGTTATGGATTCTGATGCTTCACTTAAGGTTTACTTATCCCTCTGACCGTCTTGTTGACGATGAAACACAGATATTGCATCGGAAATTAATACAAAAGGCACAATGCCGACCTAAGTACAAGAAAACTGACTCTTCTTACTGTCTATGTTTTGAACCATTCCTGTGACACTAGTTATAGATTCCAATGCTTCACTTCAGCTTTACTGTATCCCTCTGACCTTCTTATTGACGATGAAACACAGAAATTGCATTGGAATTTAATACGAAAGGCACATTGCCGAATTAAGTACAAGAAAACTGACTCTTCTTACTGTCTACGTTTGAACCATTCCTGTTACACTAGTTATAGATTCTGAAGCTTCACTTCAGGTCTACTGTATCCTTCTGAAGTTCTTATTGACGATGAAACACAGAAATTGCATCGGAATGAAACACAAAAGGCACAATGCCGAATTAAGTACAAGAAAACTGAATCTTCTTACTGTCTAAGTTTGGAATCATTCCTGTGACACTAGTTTTTGATTCCTATGCTTCACTTCAGGTTTACTGTATCCCTCTGACCTTCTTATTGACGATGTAACACAGAAATTGCATCGGAGTTAAATACAAAGGCACAATGCCGAATTAAGTACAAGATAACTAACTCTTCTAACTGTCTATGTTTGAACCATTCCTGTTACACTAGTTATAGATTCCGATGCTTCACTTCAGGTTTACTGTATCCCTCTGACCGTCTTATTGACGATGAAACACAGATATTGCATCGGAATTAAATACAAAAGGCACTATTCCGACTTAAGTACAAGAAAACTGACTCTTCTTACTGACTATGTTTTGAACCATTCCTGTGACGCTAGTTATAGATTCCAATGCGTCACTTCAGGTTTACTGTATCCCACTTACCTTCTTATTGACGATGAAACACAGAAATTGCATCGGAATTAAATACAAAAGGCACAATGCCGACTTAAGTACAAGAAAACTGACTCTTCTTACAGCCTATGTTTGAACCATTCCTGAGACACTACTTATAGATTCCGGTGCTTCACTTCGGGATTACTGTATCCCTCTGACCTTCTTATTGACGATGAAACACAGATATTGCATCGGAATTAAATACAACAGGCACAATGCCGACTTAAGTACAAGAAAACTGGCTCTTGTCACTGTCTATGTTTTGAACCATTCCTGTGACACTAGTTATAGATTCCGATGCTTCACTTCAGGTCTACTGTATCCTTCCGATGTTCTTGTTGATGATGAAACACAGAAATTGCATCGGAAATAATACAAAAGGCACAATGCCGACTTAAGTACAAGAAAACTGACTCTTCTTACAGTCTATGTTTTGAACCATTCCTCAGATACCACTTATAGATTCCGATGCCTCACTTCAGGTTTACTGTATCCCTCTGACCTTAATATTGACGATGAAACACAGATATTGCATCGGAATTAAATACAAAAGGCACAATGCCGACTTAAGTACAAGATACCTGACTCTTCTTACTGTCTGTGGTTTGAACCATTCCTGTTACACTAGTTATAGATTCCGATGCTTCACATCAGGTTTACTGTATCCCTCTGACCTTCTTATTGACGATGAAACACAGAAATTGCATCTGAATTAAATACAATAGGCACAATGCCGACTTAAGTACAAGAAAACTGACTCTTCTTACTGTCAATGTTTTGAACCATTCCCGTGACACTAGTCATAGATTCTGCTGCTTCACTTCAGGTTTACTGTATCCCTCCGACCTTCTTATTGACGATGAAACACAGAAATTGCATCGGAATTAATACAAAAGGTACAATGCCGACTTAAGTATAAGAAAACCGACTCTTCTTACTGTCTATGTTCTGAACCATTCGTGTGACACTCGTTATAGATTCCGATGCTTTACTTCAGGTTTACTGTATCCCTCTGACCTTCTTATTGACGATGAAACACAGATATTGCTTCGGAATTAAATACAAAAGTCACAATGCCGACTTAAGTACAAGATACCTGACTCTTCTTACTGTCTGTGGTTTGAACCATTCCTGTTACACTAGTTATAGATTCCGATGCTTCACATCAGGTTTACTGTATCCCTCTGACCTTCTTATTGACGATGAAACACAGAAATTGCATCTGAATTAAATACAATAGGCACAATGCCGACTTAAGTACAAGAAAACTGACTCTTCTTACTGTCTATGTTTTGAACCATTCCTGTGACACTAGTTATAGATTCCGATGCTTCACTTCAGGTTTACTGTATCCCTCTGACTTTCTTATTGACGATGAAATACAGAAATTGCATCTGAATTAAATACAAAAGGCACAATGCCGACTTAAGTACAAGAAAACTGACTCTTCGTACCGTCTATGTTTTGAACCATTCCTGTGACACTAGTTATTGATTCCGATGCTTCACTTCAGGTTTACTGTATCCCTCTGACCTTCTTATTGTCGATGAAACATAGAAATTGCATCGCAATTAAGTAGAAAAGGCACAATGCCGACTTAAGTACAAGAAAACTAACTCTTCTTACTGTCTATGCTTTGAACCATTCCTGTGACACTAGTTATAGATTCCGATGTTTCACTTCAGGTTTACTGTATCCCTCTGACCTTCGTATTGACGATGAAACACAGAAGTTGCATCGGAATTAAATACAGTAGGCACAATGCCGACTTAAGTACAAGAAAACTGACCCTTCTTACTGTCTATGTTTTGAACCATTCCTGCGACACTAGTTATAGATTCCGATGCTTCACTTCAGGTTTACTGTATCCCTCTGACTTTCTTATTGACGATGAAACACAGAAATTGCATCTGAATTAAATACAAAAGGCACAATGCCGACTTAAGTACAAGAAAACTGACTCTTCGTACCGTCTATGTTTTGAACCATTCCTGTGACACTAGTTATAGATTCCGATGCTTCATTTCAGGACCACTGTATCCCTCTGACCTTCTTATTGACGATGAAACACAGTAATTGCATCCGAATTAAATACAAAAGGCACAATGCCGACTAAAATACAAAAAAACTGACTCTTCTTACTGTCTATGTTTTGAACCATTCCTGTGACACTAGTTATAGATTCCGATGCTTCATTTCGGGTTTACTGTATCCCTCTGACCTTCTTGTTGAGGGTGAAACACAGAAAATGCTTCGGAATTAAATACAAAAGGCACAATGCATACTTAAGTACAAGAAAACTGACTCTTCTTACTGTCTATGTTTTGAACCATTCCTGTGACACTACATATAGATTCCGATGATTCACTTCAGGTTTACTGTATCCCTCTGACCTTCTTATTGACGATAAAGCGCAGAAATCGCATCGGAATTAAATACAAAATGCAATATGCCGACTTAAGTACAAGAAAACTGACTCTTCTTACTGTCTATGTTTGAACCATTCATGTGACACTAGTTACAGATTCCGATGCTTGACTTCAGGTTTACTGTATCCCTCTGACCTTCTTACTGTTGATGAAACACAGATATTGCATCGGAATTAAATACAAAAGGCACCATGCCTACTTAAGTAAAAAAAACTGAATCTTCTTACTGTCTATGTTTTGAACCAATCCTGTGACGCTAGTTATGGATTCCGATGCTTCACTTCTTGTTTACTGTATCCCTCTGACCTTCTTATTGACGATGAAACACAGAAATTGCATCGGAATTAAATACAAAAGGCACAATGCCGACTTAAGTACAAGAAAACAGACTCTTCTTACTGTCTATGTTTTGAACCATTCATGTGACACTAGTTACAGCTTCCGATGCTTCACTTCAGGTTTACTGTATCCATCTGACCTTCTTATTGACGATGAAACTCAGAAATTGCATCGGAATTAAATACAAAAGGCACCGTGCCGACTTATGTACAAAGAAACTGACTCTTCTTACTGTCTATGTTTTGAACCATTCCTGTGAGACTAGTTATAGATTCCGATGCTTCACTTCTTGTTTACTGTATCCCTCTGACCTTCTTATTAACGATGAAACACAGATATTGCATCGGAATTAAATACAAAAGGCACAATGCCTACTTAAGTACAAAAAAACTGACTCTTTTTACTGTCTATGTTTTGAACCATTAATGTGACACTCGTTATAGATTCCGATGCTTTACTTCAGGTTTACTTTATCCCTGTGACCTTCTTATTGACGATGAAACACAGAACTTGCTTCGGAATTAAATACAAAAGGCACAATGCCGAATTAAGTACAAGATAACTGACTCTTCATACTGTCTATGATTTGAACCATTCCTGTGACACTAGTTAGAGATTACGATGCTTCACTTCAGGTTTACTGATTAACTCTCACCTTCTTATTGACGATGAAACACAGAAATTACATCGGAATTAAATATAAAGGGCACAATGCCGAATTAAGTACAAGAAAACTGACTCTTCTTACTTTCTATGCTTTGAAACATTCCTGTGACACTAGTTATAGATTCCGATTCTTCACTTCAGGTTTACTGTATCCCTCTGACCTACTTATTGACGATGAAACACAGAAATTGCATCGGAGTTAAATACAAAAGGCACAATGCCGACTTAATTACAAGGAAACTGACTCTTCTTACTGTCTATGTATTGGACCATTCCTGTGACACTAGTTATAGTTTCCGATGCTTCACTTCAGGTTTACTGTATCCCTCTGACCTTCTTATTGACGATGAAACACAGATATTGCATCGGAATTAAATACAAAACGCACAATGCCGACTTAAGTGCAAGAAAACTGACGCTTCTTACTGTCTATGTTTTGAACCATTCCTGTGACACTAGTTATTGATTCCGATGCTTCACTTCAGGTTTACTGTATCCCTCTGACATTCTTGTTGTCGATGAAACATAGAAATTGCATCGGAATTAAATAGAAAAGGCACAATGCCGACTTAAGTACAATAAAACTAACTCTTCTAACTGTTTATGTTTGAACCATTCCTGTTTCACTAGTTATGGATTCTGATGCTTCACTTAAGGTTTACTTATCCCTCTGACCGTCTTGTTGACGATGAAACACAGATATTGCATCGCAAATTAATACAAAAGGCGCAATGCCGACCTAAGTACAAGAAAACTGACTCTTCTTACTGTCTATGTTTTGAACCATTCCTGTGACACTAGTTATAGATTCCAATGCTTCACTTCAGCTTTACTGTATCCCACTGACCTTCTTATTGACGATGAAACACAGAAATTGCATCGGAATTAAATATAAAAGGCACAATGCCGACTTAAGTACAAGAAAACTGACTCTTCTTACAGTCTATGGTTTGAACCATTCCTGAGAGACCACTTATAGATTCCGATGCCTCACTTCAGGTTTACTGTATCCCTCTGACCTTAATATTGACGATGAAACACAGATATTGCATCGGAATTAAATACAAAAGGCACAATGCCGACTTAAGTACAAGAAAACTGACTCTTCTTACTGTCTAAGTTTGGAATCATTCCTGTGACACTAGTTATTGATTCCTATGCTTCACTTCAGGTTTACTGTATCCCTCTGACCATCTTATTGACGATGAAACACAGAAATTGCATAGGAATTTAATACGAAAGGCACATTGCCGAATCAAGTACAAGAAAACTGACTCTTCTTACTGTCTACGTTTGAACCATTCCTGTGACACTAGTTATAGATTCCGATGCTTCACTTCAGTATACTGTATCCCTCTGACCTACTTGTTGACGTTGAAACACAGAAATTGCATCGGAATTAAATACAAAAGGCACAATACCGACTTAAGTACAATAAAACTGACTCTTCTTACTGTCTATGTTTGAACTGTTCCTGTGACACTAGTTATACATTCCGAAGCTTCACTTCAGGTTTACTGTATCCCTCTGACCTTCTTATTGACGATGTATTACAGAAATTGCATCGGAGTTAAATACAAAGGCACAATGCCGAATTAAGTACAAGATAACTAACTCTTCTAACTGTCTATGTTTGAACCATTCCTGTTACACTAGTTATAGATTCCGATGCTTCACTTCAGGTTTACTGTATCCCTCTGACCGTCTTATTGACGATGAAACACAGATATGGCATCGGAATTAAATACAAAAGGCACTATTCCGACTTAAGTACAAGAAAACTGACTCTTCTTACTGACTATGTTTTGAACCATTCCTGTGACGCTAGTTATAGATTCCAATGCGTCACTTCAGGTTTACCGTATCCCACTTACCTTCTTATTGACGATGAAACACAGAAATTGCATCGGAATTAAATACAAAAGGCACAATGCCGACTTAAGTACAAGAAAACCGACTCTTCTTACAGCCTATGTTTGAACCATTCCTGAGACACTACTTATAGATTCCGGTGCTTCACTTCGGGTTTACTGTATCCCTCTGACCTTCTTATTGACGATGAAACACAGATATTGCATCGGAATTAAATACAACAGGCACAATGCCGACTTAAGTACAAGAAAACTGGCTCTTGTCACTGTCTATGTTTTGAACCATTCCTGTGACACTAGTTATAGATTCCGATGCTTCACTTCAGGTTTACTGTATCCCTCTGACTTTCTTATTGACGATGAAACACTGAAATTGCATCTGAATTAAATACAAAAGGCACAATGCCGACTTAAGTAGAAGAAAACTGACTCTTCGTACCGTCTAAGTTTTGAACCATTCCTGTGACACTAGTTATAGATTCCGATGCTTCATTTCAGGACCACTGTATCCCTCTGACCTTCTTATTGACGATGAAACACAGTAATTGCATCCGAATTTAATACAAAAGGCACAATGCCGACTAAAATACAAAAAAACTGACTCTTCTTACTGTCTATGTTTTGAACCATTCCTGTGACACTAGTTATAGATTCCGATGCTTCACTTCGGGTTTACTGTATCCGTCTGACCTTCTTGTTGAGGGTGAAACACAGAAATTGCTTCGGAATTAAATACAAAAGGCACAATGCATACTTAAGTACAAGAAAACTGACTCTTCTTACAGCCTATGTTTGAACCATTCCTGAGACACTACTTATAGATTCCGGTGCTTCACTTCGGGTTTACTGTATCCCTCTGACCTTCTTATTGACGATGAAACACAGATATTGCATCGGAATTAAATACAACAGGCACAATGCCGACTTAAGTACAAGAAAACTGGCTCTTGTCACTGTCTATGTTTTTGAACCATTCCTGTGACACTAGTTATAGATTCCGATGCTTCACTTCAGGTCTACTGTATCCTTCCGATGTTCTTGTTGATGATGAAACACAGATATTGCATCGGAAATAATAAAAAAGGCACAATGCCGGCTTTAAGTACAAGAAAACTGACTCTTCTTACAGTCTATGTTTTGAACCATTCCTCAGATACCACTTATAGATTCCGATGCCTCACTTCAGGTTTACTGTATCCCTCTGACCTTAATATTGACGATGAAACACAGATATTGCATCGGAATTAAATACAAAAGGCACAATGCCGACTTAAGTACAAGATACCTGACTCTTCTTACTGTCTGTGGTTTGAACCATTCCTGTTACACTAGTTATAGATTCCGATGCTTCACATCAGGTTTACTGTATCCCTCTGACCTTCTTATTGACGATGAAACACAGAAATTGCATCTGAATTAAATACAATAGGCACAATGCCGACTTAAGTACAAGAAAACTGACTCTTCTTACTGTCTATGTTCGAACCATTCCTGTGACGCTTGTTATAGATTCCGATGCTCCACTTCCGTTTACTGTATCCCTCTGACCTTCTTATTGACGGTGAAACACAGAAATTGCATCGGAATTAAATACAAAAGGCACAATGCCGACTTAAGTACAAGAAAACTGACTCTTCTTACTGTCAATGTTTTGAACCATTCCCGTGACACTAGTCATAGATTCTGCTGCTTCACTTCAGGTTTACTGTATCCCTCCGACCTTCTTATTGACGATGAAACACAGAAATTGCATCGGAATTAATACAAAAGGTACAATGCCGACTTAAGTATAAGAAAACCGACTCTTCTTACTGTCTATGTTCTGAACCATTCGTGTGACACTCGTTATAGATTCCGATGCTTTACTTCAGGTTTACTGTATCCCTCTGACGTTCTTATTGACGATGAAACACAGATATTGCTTCGGAATTAAATACAAAAGTCACAATGCCGACTTAAGTACAAGATACCTGACTCTTCTTACTGTCTGTGGTTTGAACCATTGCTGTTACACTAGTTATAGATTCCGATGCTTCACATCAGGTTTACTGTATCCCTCTGACCTTCTTATTGACGATGAAACACAGAAATTGCATCTGAATTAAATACAATAGGCACAATGCCGACTTAAGTACAAGAAAACAGACTCTTCTTACTGTCTATGTTTTGAACCATTCCTGTGACACTAGTTATAGATTCCGATGCTTCACTTCAGGTTTACTGTATCCCTCTGACTTTCTTATTGACGATGAAATACAGAAATTGCATCTGAATTAAATACAAAAGGCACAATGCCGACTTAAGTACAAGAAAACTGACTCTTCGTACCGTCTATGTTTTGAACCATTCCTGTGACACTAGTTATTGATTCCGATGCTTCACTTCAGGTTTACTGTATCCCTCTGACCTTCTTATTGTCGATGAAACATAGAAATTGCATCGCAATTAAGTAGAAAAGGCACAATGCCGACTTAAGTACAAGAAAACTAACTCTTCTTACTGTCTATGCTTTGAACCATTCCTGTGACACTAGTTATAGATTCCGATGTTTCACTTCAGGTTTACTGTATCCCTCTGACCTTCGTATTGACGATGAAACACAGAAGTTGCATCGGAATTAAATACAGTAGGCACAATGCCGACTTAAGTACAAGAAAACTGACCCTTCTTACTGTCTATGTTTTGAACCATTCCTGCGACACTAGTTATAGATTCCGATGCTTCACTTCAGGTTTACTGTATCCCTCTGACTTTCTTATTGACGATGAAACACAGAAATTGCATCTGAATTAAATACAAAAGGCACAATGCCGACTTAAGTACAAGAAAACTGACTCTTCGTACCGTCTATGTTTTGAACCATTCCTGTGACACTAGTTATAGATTCCGATGCTTCATTTCAGGACCACTGTATCCCTCTGACCTTCTTATTGACGATGAAACACAGTAATTGCATCCGAATTAAATACAAAAGGCACAATGCCGACTAAAATACAAAAAAACTGACTCTTCTTACTGTCTATGTTTTGAACCATTCCTGTGACACTAGTTATAGATTCCGATGCTTCACTTCGGGTTTACTGTATCCCTCTGACCTTCGTTTTGAGGGTGAAACACAGAAAATGCTTCGGAATTAAATACAAAAGGCACAATGCATACTTAAGTACAAGAAAACTGACTCTTCTTACTGTCTATGTTTTGAACCATTCCTGTGACACTACATATAGATTCCGATGATTCACTTCAGGTTTACTGTATCCCTCTGACCTTCTTATTGACGATAAAGCGCAGAAATCGCATCGGAATTAAATACAAAATGCAATATGCCGACTTAAGTACAAGAAAACAGACTCTTCTTACTGTCTATGTTTGAACCATTCATGTGACACTAGTTACAGATTCCGATGCTTGACTTCAGGTTTACTGTTTCCCTCTGACCTTCTTACTGTTGATGAAACACAGATATTGCATCGGAATTAAATACAAAAGGCACCATGCCTACTTAAGTAAAAAAAAACTGAATCTTCTTACTGTCTATGTTTTGAACCAATCCTGTGACACTAGTTATGGATTCCGATGCTTCACTTCTTGTTTACTGTATCCCTCTGACCTTCTTATTGACGATGAAACACAGAAATTGCATCGGAATTAAATACAAAAGGCACAATGCCGACTTAAGTACAAGAAAACAGACTCTTCTTACTGTCTATGTTTTGAACCATTCATGTGACACTAGTTACAGCTTCCGATGCTTCACTTCAGGTTTACTGTATCCATCTGACCTTCTTATTGACGATGAAACTCAGAAATTGCATCGGAATTAAATACAAAAGGCACCGTGCCGACTTATGTACAAAGAAACTGACTCTTCTTACTGTCTATGTTTTGAACCATTCCTGTGACACTAGTTATAGATTCCGAAGCTTCACTTCTTGTTTACTGTATCCCTCTGACCTTCTTATTTACGATGAAACACAGATATTGCATCGGAATTAAATACAAAAGGCACAATGCCTACTTAAGTACAAAAAAACTGACTCTTTTTACTGTCTATGTTTTGAACCATTAATGTGACACTCGTTATAGATTCCGATGCTTTACTTCAGGTTTACTTTATCCCTGTGACCTTCTTATTGACGATGAAACACAGAACTTGCTTCGGAATTAAATACAAAAGGCACAATGCCGAATTAAGTACAAGATAACTGACTCTTCATACTGTCTATGATTTGAACCATTCCTGTGACACTAGTTAGAGATTACGATGCTTCACTTCAGGTTTACTGATTAACTCTCACCTTCTTATTGACGATGAAACACAGAAATTACATCGGAATTAAATATAAAGGGCACAATGCCGAATTAAGTACAAGAAAACTGACTCTTCTTACTTTCTATGCTTTGAAACATTCCTGTGACACTAGTTATAGATTCCGATTCTTCACTTCAGGTTTACTGTATCCCTCTGACCTACTTATTGACGATGAAACACAGAAATTGCATCGGAATTAAATACAAAAGGCACAATGCCGACTTAATTACAAGGAAACTGACTCTTCTTACTGTCTATGTATTGGACCATTCCTGTGACACTAGTTATAGTTTCCGATGCTTCACTTCAGGTTTACTGTATCCCTCTGACCTTCTTATTGACGATGAAACACAGATATTGCATCGGAATTAAATACAAAACGCACAATGCCGACTTAAGTGCAAGAAAACTGACGCTTCTTACTGTCTATGTTTTGAACCATTCCTGTGACACTAGTTATTGATTCCGATGCTTCACTTCAGGTTTACTGTATCCCTCTGACCTTCTTGTTGTCGATGAAACATAGAAATTGCATCGGAATTAAATAGAAAAGGCACAATGCCGACTTAAGTACAATAAAACTAACTCTTCTAACTGTTTATGTTTGAACCATTCCTGTTTCACTAGTTATGGATTCTGATGCTTCACTTAAGGTTTACTTATCCCTCTGACCGTCTTGTTGACGATGAAACACAGATATTGCATCGCAAATTAATACAAAAGGCACAATGCCGACCTAAGTACAAGAAAACTGACTCTTCTTACTGTCTATGTTTTGAACCATTCCTGTGACACTAGTTATAGATTCCAATGCTTCACTTCAGCTTTACTGTATCCCACTGACCCTCGTATTGACGATGAAACACAGAAATTGCATCGGAATTAAATATAAAAGGCACAATGCCGACTTAAGTACAAGAAAACTGACTCTTCTTACAGTCTATGGTTTGAACCATTCCTGAGACACCACTTATAGATTCCGATGCCTCACTTCAGGTTTACTGTATCCCTCTGACCTTAATATTGACGATGAAACACAGATATTGCATCGGAATTAAATACAAAAGGCACAATGCCGACTTAAGTACAAGAAAACTGACTCTTCTTACTGTCTAAGTTAGGAATCATTCCTGTGACACTAGTTATTGATTCCTATGCTTCACTTCAGGTTTACTGTATCCCTCTGACCATCTTATTGACGATGAAACACAGAAATTGCATAGGAATTTAATACGAAAGGCACATTGCCGAATTAAGTACAAGAAAACTGACTCTTCTTACTGTCTACGTTTGAACCATTCCTGTGACGCTAGTTATAGATTCCGATGCTTCACTTCAGTATACTGTATCCCTCTGACCTACTTGTTGACGTTGAAACACAGAAATTGCATCGGAATTAAATACAAAAGGCACAATACCGACTTAAGTACAATAAAACTGACTCTTCTTACTGTCTATGTTTGAACTGTTCCTGTGACACTAGTTATACATTCCGAAGCTTCACTTCAGGTTTACTGTATCCCTCTGACCTTCTTATTGACGATGTATTACAGAAATTGCATCGGAGTTAAATACAAAGGCACAATGCCGAATTAAGTACAAGATAACTAACTCTTCTAACTGTCTATGTTTGAACCATTCCTGTTACACTAGTTATAGATTCCGATGCTTCACTTCAGGTTTACTGTATCCCTCTGACCGTCTTATTGACGATGAAACACAGATATTGCATCGGAATTAAATACAAAAGGCACTATTCCGACTTAAGTACAAGAAAACTGACTCTTCTTACTGACTATGTTTTGAACCATTCCTGTGACGCTAGTTATAGATTCCAATGCGTCACTTCATTTTTACCGTATCCCACTTACCTTCTTATTGACGATGAAACACAGAAATTGCATCGGAATTAAATACAAAAGGCACAATGCCGACTTAAGTACAAGAAAACCGACTCTTCTTACAGCCTATGTTTGAACCATTCCTGAGACACTACTTATAGATTCCGGTGCTTCACTTCGGGTTTACTGTATCCCTCTGACCTTCTTATTGACGATGAAACACAGATATTGCATCGGAATTAAATACAACAGGCACAATGCCGACTTAAGTACAAGAAAACTGGCTCTTGTCACTGTCTATGTTTTGAACCATTCCTGTGACACAAGTAATAGATTCCGATGCTTCACTTCAGGTCTACTGTATCCTTCCGATGTTCTTGTTGATGATGAAACACAGAAATTGCATCGGAAATAATAAAAAAGGCACAATGCCGGCTTAAGTACAAGAAAACTGACTCTTCTTGCAGTCTATGTTTTGAACCATTCCTGAGATACCACTTATAGATTCCGATGCCTCACTTCAGGTTTACTGTATCCCTCTGACCTTAATATTGACGATGAAACACAGATATTGCATCGGAATTAAATACAAAAGGCACAATGCCGACTTAAGTACAAAAAAACAGACTCTTCTTACTGTCTATGTTCGAACCATTCCTGTGACACTAGTTATTGATTCCGATGCTTCACTTCAGGTTTACTGTATCCCTCTGACCTTCTTATTGTCGATGAAACATAGAAATTGCATCGCAATTAAGTAGAAAAGGCACAATGCCGACTTAAGTACAAGAAAACTAACTCTTCTTACTGTCTATGCTTTGAACCATTCCTGTGACACTAGTTATAGATTCCGATGTTTCACTTCAGGTTTACTTTATCCCTCTGACCTTCGTATTGACGATGAAACACAGAAGTTGCATCGGAATTAAATACAATAGGCACAATGCCGACTTAAGTACAAGAAAACTGACTCTTCTTACTGTCTATGTTTTGAACCATTCCTGTGACACTAGTTATAGATTCCGATGCTTCACTTCGGGTTTACTGTATCCGTCTGACCTTCTTGTTGAGGGTGAAACACAGAAATTGCTTCGGAATTAAATACAAAAGGCACAATGCATACTTAAGTACAAGAAAACTGACTCTTCTTACTGTCTATGTTTTGAACCATTCCTGTGACACTACATATAGATTCCGATGATTCACTTCAGGTTTACTGTATCCCTCTGACCTTCTTATTGACGATGAAACACAGAAATTGCATCGGAATTAAATACAAAAGGCATAATGCCGACTTAAGTACAAGAAAACAGACTCTTCTTACTGTCTATGTTTTGAACCATTCATGTGACACTAGTTACAGCTTCCGATGCTTCACTTCAGGTTTACTGTATCCATCTGACCTTCTTATTGACGATGAAACTCAGAAATTGCATCGGAATTAAATACAAAAGGCACCGTGCCGACTTATGTACAAAAAAACTGACTCTTCTAACTGTCTATGTTTTGAACCATTCCTGTGACACTAGTTAGAGATTACGATGCTTCACTTCAGGTTTACTGTTTAACTCTCACCTTCTTATTGACGATGAAACACAGAAATTGCATCGGAATTTAATATAAAGGGCACAATGCCGAATTAAGTACAAGAAAACTGACTCTTCTTACTTTCTATGCTTTGAAACATTTCTGTGACACTAGTTATAGATTCCGATGCTTCACTTCAGGTTTACTGTATCCCTCTGACCTACTTATTGACGATGAAACACAGAAATTGCATCGGAATTAAATACAAAAGGCACAATGCCGACTTAATTACAAGGAAACTGACTCTTCTTACTGTCTATGTATTGGACCATTCCTGTGACACTAGTTATAGTTTCCGATGCTTCACTTCAGGTTTACTGTATCCCTGTGACCTTCTTATTGACGATGAAACACAGATATAGCATCGGAATTAAATACAAAACGCACAATGCCGACTTAAGTGCAAGAAAACTGACGCTTCTTACTGTCTATGTTTTGAACCATTCCTGTGACACTAGTTACAGATTCCGATGCTTCACTTCAGGGTTACTGTATCCCACTGACCTTCTTATTGACGATGAAACACAGAAATTGTATCGGATTTCAATACAAAAGTCACAAAGCTGACTTAAGTACAAGAAAACTGACTCTTCTCACTGTCTATATTTGAACCATTCATGTGGCACTAGTTATAGATTCCGATGCTTCACTTCAGGCCTACTGTATCCCTCTGACCTTCTTAATGACGATGAAACACAGAAATTGCATCGGAATTAAATACAAAAGACACATTGCCGACTTAAGTACAAGAAAACTGACTCTTCTTACTGTCTATGTTTTGAACCAATCCTGAGACACTACTTATAGATTCCGATGCTTCACTTCAGGTTTACTGTACCCCTCTGACCTTCTTATTGACGATGAAACACAGATATTGCATCGGAATTAAATACAAAAGGCACAATGCCGACTAAAGTACAAGAAAACTGACTCTTCTTACTTTCTAAGTTTGGAATCATTCCTGTGACACTAGTCATAGATTCCTATGCTTCACTTCAGGTTTACTGTATCCCTCTGACCTTCTTATTGACGATGAAACACAGATATTGCATCGGAATTAAATACGAAAGGCACAATGCCGACTTAAGTACAAGAAAACTGACTCTTCTTACTGTCTATGTTTGAACCATTCCTGTGACACTAGTTATAGATTCCGATGCTTCACGTCAGTATGCTGTATCCCTCTGACCTTCTTGTTGACGGTGAAACACAGAAATTGCATCGGAATTAAATACAAAAGGCACAATGCCTAGTTAAGTACAATAAAACTGACTCTTCTTACAGTCTATGTTTTGAACCATTCCTGTGACACTAGTTATAGATTCCGATGTTTCACTTCAGGTTTGCTGTATCCCTCTGACCTTCGTATTGACGATGAAACACAGAAGTTGCATCGGAATTAAATACAATAGGCACAATGCCGTTTTAAGTACAAGAAAAAGGACTCTTCTTACTGTCTATGTTTTGAACCATTCCTGTGACACTAGATATAGATTCCGATGCTTCACTTCAGGTTTACTGTATCCCTCTGACCTTCTTATTGACGATGAAACACAGATATTGAATCGGAATTAAATACGAAAGGCACAATGCCGACTTAAGTACAAGAAAACTGACTCTTCTTACTGTCTATGTTTTGAACCATTCCTGTGACACTAGTTATAGATCCCGATGTTTCACTTCAGGTTTGCTGTATCCCTCTGACCTTCGTATTGACGATGAAACACAGAAATTGCATCGGAATTAAATACAAAAGGCACAATGCCGACTTAAGTACAAGAAAACTGACTCTTCTTACTGTCTATGATTTGAACCATTCCTGTGACACTAGTTATAGATTCCGATGCTTCACTTCAGGGTTACTGTATCTCTCTGTCCTTCTTATTGACGATGAAACACAGAAATTCTTTCGGAATTAAATAGGAAAGGCACAATGCCGACTTAAGTACAAGAAAACTGACTCTTCTTACTGTCTATGATTTGAACCATTCCTGTGACACTAGTTATAGATTCCGATACTTCACCTCAGGTTTACTGTATCCCTCTGACCTTCTTATTGGCGATGAAACACAGAAATAGCATCGGAATTAAATACAAAAGTCACAATGCCGACTTAAGTACAAGAAACCTGACTCTTCTTACTGTCTATGTTTTGAACCAATCCTGAGACACTACTTATAGATTCCGATGCTTCACTTCAGGTTTACTGTACCCCTCTGACCTTCTTATTGACGATGAAACACAGATATTGCATCGGAATTAAATACAAAAGGCACAATGCCGACTAAAGTACAAGAAAACTGACGCTTCTCACTTTCTAAGTTTGGAATCATTCCTGTGACACTAGTCATAGATTCCTATGCTTCACTTCAGGTTTACTGTATCCCTCTGACCTTCTTATTGACGATGAAACACAGATATTGCATCGGAATTAAATACGAAAGGCACAATGCCGACTTAAGTACAAGAAAACTGACTCTTCTTACTGTCTATGTTTGAACCATTCCTGTGACACTAGTTATAGATTCCGATGCTTCACGTCAGTATGCTGTATCCCTCTGACCTTCTTGTTGACGGTGAAACACAGAAATTGCATCGGAATTAAATACAAAAGGCACAATGCCTAGTTAAGTACAATAAAACTGACTCTTCTTACAGTCTATGTTTTGAACCATTCCTGTGACACTAGTTATACATTCCGAAGCTTCACTTCAGGTTTACTGTATCCCTCTGACCTTCTTATTGACGATGTAACACAGAAATTGCATCGGAGTTAAATACAAAGGCACAATGCCAACTTAAGTACAAGAAAACTGACTCTTCTTACTGTCTATGCTTTGAACCATTCCTGTGACACTAGTTACAGATTCCGATGTTTCACTTCAGGTTTGCTGTATCCCTCTGACCTTCGTATTGACGATGAAACACAGAAGTTGCATCGGAATTAAATACAATAGGCACAATGCCGTTTTAAGTACAAGAAAAAGGACTCTTCTTACTGTCTATGTTTTGAACCATTCCTGTGACACTAGCTATAGATTCCGATGCTTCACTTCAGGTTTACTGTATCCCTCTGACCTTCTTATTGACGATGAAACACAGAAATTGCATCTGAATTAAATAGAAAAGGCACATGCCGACTTAAGTACAAGGAAACTGACTCTTCTTACTGTCTATGTTTGAACCATACCTGTGACACTAGATATAGATTCCGATGCTTCACTTCAGGTTTACTGTATCTGTCTGACCTTCTATTTGACGATAAAATGCAGAAATCGCATCGGAATTAAATACAAAAAGCACAATGCCGACTTAAGTACAAGAAAACTAACTCTTCTTACTGTCTATGATTTGAATCATTCCTGTGACCTTAGTTATAGATTCCGATGCTTCACTACAGGTTTACTGTATCCCTCTGACCTTCTTATTGACGATGAAACACAGAAATTTCATCGTAATTAAATACAAAAGGCACAATGCCGACTTAAGTACAAGAAAACTGACTCTTCTTACTGTCTATGTTTGAACCATTCAAGTGACAGTAGTTATAGATTCCGATGCTTCACTTCAGGTTTACTGTATCCCTCTGACCTTCCTATTGACGATGAAAAACAGAAATTGCAATGGAATTAAATACAAAAGGCACAATGCCGACTTAAGTACAAGAAAACAGACTCTTCTTACTGTCTAAGTTTGGAATCATTTCTGTGACACTAGTTATAGATTCCTATGCTTCACTTCAGGTTTACTGTATCCCTCTGACCTTCTTATTGACGATGAAACACAGAAATTGCATCGGAATTAAATACGAAAGGCACAATGCCGACTTAAGTACAAGAAAACTGACTCTTCTTACTGTCTATGTTTGAACCATTCCTCTGACACTAGTTATAGATTCCGATGCTTCACTTCAGTATGCTGTATCCCTCTGACCTCCTTGGTGACGGTGAAACACAGAAATTGCATCGGAATTAAATACAAAAGGCACAATGCCTACTTAAGTACAATAAAACTGACTCTTCTTACTGTCTATGTTTTGAATCATTCCTGTGACCTTAGTTATAGATTCCGATGCTTCACTTCAGGTCTACTGTATCCTTCTGAAGTTCTTATTGACGATGAAACACAGAAATTGCAATGGAATTAAATACAAAAGGCACAATGCCGATTTAAGTACAAGAAAACTGACTCTTCTTACTGTCTAAGTTTGGAATCATTTCTGTGACACTAGTTATAGATTCCTATGCTTCACTTCAGGTTTACTGTATCCCTCTGACCTTCTTATTGACGATGAAACACAGAAATTGCATCGGAATTTAATACGAAAGACACAATGCCGACTTAAGTACAAGAAAACTGACTCTTCTTACTGTCTATGTTTGAACCATTCCTGTGACACTAGTTACAGATTCCGATGCTTCATTTCAGTATGCTGTATCCCTCTGACCTTCTTGTTGACGGTGAAACACAGAAATTGCATCGGAATTAAATACAAAAGGCACAATGCCTACTTAAGTACAATAAAACTGACTCTTCTTACTGTCTATGTTTTGAACCATTCCTGTGACACTAGTTATACATTCCGAAGCTTCACTTCAGGTTTACTGTATCCCTCTGACCTTCTTATTGACGATGTAACACAGAAATTGCATCGGAGTTAAATACAAAGGCACAATGCCAAATTAAGTACAAGAAAACTGACTCTTCTTACTGTCTATGCTTTGAACCATTCCTGTGACACTAGTTATAGATTCCGATGTTTCACTTCAGGTTTACTGTATCCCTCTGACATTCGTATTGACGATGAAACACAGAAGTTGCATCGGAATTAAATACAATAGGCACAATGCCGACTTAAGTACAAGAAAACTGACTCTTCTTACTGTCTATGTCTTGAACCATTCCTGTGACACTAGTTATAGATTCCGATGCTTCACTTCAGGTTTACTGTATCCCTCTGACTTTCTTATTGACGATGAAACACAGAAATTGCATCTGAATTAAATACAAAAGGCACAATGCCGACTTAAGTACAAGAAAACTGACTCTTCTTACAGTCTATGATTTGAACCATTCCTGTAACACTAGTTATAGATTCCGATGATTTACTTCAGGGTTACTGTATCCCTCTGACCTTCTTATTGACGATGAAACACAGAAATTCCTTCGGAATTAAATAGGAAAGGCACAATGCCGACTTAAGTACAAGAAAACTGACTCTTCTTACTGTCTATGTTTTGAACCATTCCTGTGACACTAGCTATAGATTCCGATGCTTCACTTCAGGTTTACTGTATCCCTCTGACCTTCTTATTGACGATGAAACACAGATATTGTATCGGAATTAAATACGAAAGGCACAATGCCGACTTAAGTACAAGAAAACTGACTCTTCTTACTGTCTATGTTTTGAACCATTCCTGTGACCCTAGTTATTGATCCCGATGTTTCACTTCAGGGTTGTTGTATCCCTCAGACCTTCGTATTGACGATGAAACACAGAAATTGCATCGGAATTAAATACAAAAGGCACAATGCCGACTTAAGTACAAGAAAACTGACTCTTCTTACTGTCTATGATTTGAACCATTCCTGTGACACTAGTTATAGATTCCGATGCTTCACTTCAGGGTTACTGTATCTCTCTGACCTTCGTATTGACGATGAAACACAGAAATTCTTTCGGAATTAAATAGGAAAGGCACAATGCCGACTTAAGTACAAGAAAACTGAATCTTAATACTGTCTATGATTTGAACCATTCCTGTGACACTAGTTATAGATTCCGATACTTCACCTCAGGTTTACTGTATCCCTCTGACCTTCTTATTGACGATGAAACACAGAAATAGCATCGGAATTAAATACAAAAGTCACAATGCCGACTTAAGTACAAGAAAACTGACTCTTCTTACTGTCTACGATTGACCACTCCTGTGACACTAGTTATAGATTCCGATGCTTCACTTCAGGTTTACTGTATACCTCTGACCATCTTATTGACGATGAAACAAAGAAATTGCATCGGAATTAAATACAAAAGGCACAATGCCGACTTAAGTACAAGAAACCTGACTCTTCTTACTGCCTATGTTTTGAACCATTGCTGTGACACTAGTTATCAATTTCGATGCTTCACTTCAGGTTTACTGTATCCCTCTGACCTTCTTATTGACGATGAAACACAGAAATTGCATCGGAGTTAAATATAAAAGGCACGATGCCGACTTAAGTAAAAGAAAACTGACTCTTCTTACTGTCTATGTTTTGAACCATTCATGTGAGACTAGTTATAGATTCCGATGTTTCACTTCATTTTTACTGTATCCCTCTGACTTTCTTATTGACGATGAAACACAGAAATTGCATCTGAATTAAATAGAAAAGGCACATGCCGACTTAAGTACAAGAAAGCTGACTCTTCTTACTGTCTATGCTTTGAACCATTCCTGTGACACTCGTTATAGATTCGATGCTTCACTTCAGGTTTACAGTATCCCCCTGACCTTCTTATTGACGATGAAACACAGAAATTTCATCGGAATTAAATACAAAAGGCACAATGCCGACTTAAGTACAAGGAAACTGACTCTTCTTACTGTCTATGTTTGAACCATACCTGTGACACTAGATATAGATTCCGATGCTTCACTTCAGGTTTACTGTATCTGTCTGACCTTCTATTTGACGATAAAACGCAGAAATCGCATCGGAATTAAATACAAAAAGCACAATGCCGACTTAAGTACAAGAAAACTAACTCTTCTTACTGTCTATGATTTGAATCATTCCTGTGACCTTACTTATAGATTCCGATGCTTCACTACTGGTTTACTGTATCCCTCTGACCTTCTTATTGACGATGAAACACAGAAATATCATCGTAATTAAATACAAAAGGCACAATGCCGACTTAAGTACAAGAAAACTGACTCTTCTTACTGTCTATGTTTGAACCATTCAAGTGACAGTAGTTATAGATTCCGATGCTTCACTTCAGGTTTACTGTATCCCTCTGACCTTCTTATTGATGATGAAACACAGATATTGCATTGGAATTAAAAACAAAAGGCACAATGCTTAATTAAGTACAAAAAAACTTACTCTTCTTACTGTCTATGTTTTGAACCATTCCTGTGACAACAGTTATAGATTCCGATGCTTCACTTCTTGTTTACTGTATCCCTCTGACCTTCCTATTGACGATGAAAAACAGAAATTGCAATGGAATTAAATACAAAAGGCACAATGCCGACTTAAGTACAAGAAAAGAGACTCTTCTTACTGTCTAAGTTTGGAATCATTTCTGTGACACTAGTTATAGATTCCTATGCTTCACTTCAGGTTTACTGTATCCCTCTGACCTTCTTATTGACGATGAAACACAGAAATTGCATCGGAATTAAATACGAAAGGCACAATGCCGACTTAAGTACAAGAAAACTGACTCTTCTTATTGTCTATGTTTGAACCATTCCTGTGACACTAGTTATAGATTCCGATGCTTCACTTCAGTATGCTGTATCCCTCTGACCTTCTTGGTGACGGTGAAACACAGAAATTGCATCGGAATTAAATACAAAAGGCACAATGCCTACTTAAGTACAATAAAACTGACTCTTCTTACTGTCTATGTTTTGAATCATTCCTGTGACCTTAGTTATAGATTCCGATGCTTCACTTCAGGTCTACTGTATCCTTCTGAAGTTCTTATTGACGATGAAACACAGAAATTGCAATGGAATTAAATACAAAAGGCACAATGCCGACTTAAGTACAAGAAAACTGACTCTTCTTACTGTCTAAGTTTGGAATCATTTCTGTGACACTAGTTATAGATTCCTATGCTTCACTTCAGGTTTACTGTATCCCTCTGACCTTCGTATTGACGATGAAACACAGAAATTGCATCGGAATTAAATACGAAAGGCACAATGCCGACTTAAGTACAAGAAAACTGACTCTTCTTACTGTCTATGTTTGAACCATTCCTGTGACACTAGTTACAGATTCCGATGCTTCACTTCAGTATGCTGTATCCCTCTGACCCTCTTGTTGACGGTGAAACACAGAAATTGCATCGGAATTAAATACAAAAGGCACAATGCCTACTTAAGTACAATAAAACTGACTCTTCTTACTGTCTATGTTTTAAACCATTCCTGTGACACTAGTTATACATTCCGAAGCTTCACTTCAGGTTTACTGTATCCCTCTGACCTTCTTATTGACGATGTAACACAGAAATTGCATCGGAGTTAAATACAAAGGCACAATGCCAAATTAAGTACAATAAAACTGACTCGTCTTACTCTCTATGCTTTGAACCATTCCTGTGACACTAGTTATAGATTCCGATGTTTCACTTCAGGTTTACTGTATCCCTCTGACATTCGTATTGACGATAAAACACAGAAGTTGCATCGGAATTAAATACAATAGGCACAATGCCGACTTAAGTACAAGAAAACTGACTCTTCTTACTGTCTATGTCTTGAACCATTCCTGTGACACTAGTTATAGATTCCGATGCATCACTTCAGGTTTACTGTATCCCTCTGACTTTCTTATTGACGATGAAACACAGAAATTGCATCTGAATTAAATACAAAAGGTACAATGCCGACTTAAGTACAAGAAAACTGACTCTTCTTACAGTCTATGATTTGAAACATTCCTGTGACACTAGTTATAGATTCCGATGATTCACTTCAGGGTTACTGTATCCCTCTGACCTTCTTATTGACGATGAAACACAGAAATGCCTTCGGAATTAAATAGGAAAGGCACAATGCCGACTTAAGTACAAGAAAACTGACTCTTCTTACTGTCTATGCTTTGAACCATTCCTGTGACACTAGTTATAGATTCCGATACTTCACCTCAGGTTTACTGTATCCCTCTGACCGTCTTATTGACGATGAAACACAGATATTTCATTGGAATTAAATACAAAAGGCACAATGCCGACTTAAGTACTAGAAAACTGACTCTTCTTACAGTCTATGATTTGAACCATTCCTGTGACACTAGTTATCGATTCCGATGATTCACTTCAGGGTTACTGTATCCCTCTGACCTTCTTATTGACGATGAAACACAGAAATTCCTTCGGAATTAAATAGGAAAGGCACAATGCCGACTTAAGTACAAGAAAACTGACTCTTCTTACTGTCTATGCTTTGAACCATTCCTGTGACACTAGTTATAGATTCCGATACTTCACCTCAGGTTTACTGTATCCCTCCGACCGTCTTATTGACGATGAAACACAGAAACTGCATCGGAATTAAATACAAAAGTCACAATGCCAACTTAAGTACAAGAAACCTGACTCTTCTTACTGCCTATGATTTGTACCATTCCTGTGACACTAGTTATCAATTTCGATGCTTCACTTCAGGTTTACTGTATCCCTCAGACCTTCTTATTGACGATGAAACACAGAAATTGCATCGGAGTTAAATACAAAAGGCACAATGCCGACTTAAGTACAAGAAAACTGACTCTTCTTACTGTCTATGTTTTGAACCATTCATGTGACACTAGTTATAGATTCCGATGCTTCACTTCATTTTTACTGTATCCCTCTGACTTTCTTATTGACGATGAAACACAGAAATTGCATCTGAATTAAATAGAAAAGGCACATGCCGACTTAAGTACAAGAAAGCTGACTCTTCTTACTGTCTATGCTTTGAACCATTCCTGTGACACTAGTTATAGATTCGATGCTTCACTTCAGGATTACAGTATCCCCCTGACCTTCTTATTGACGATGAAACACAGAAATTTCATCGGAATGAAATACAAAAGGCCAATGCCGACTTAAGTACTAGGAAACTGACTCTTCTTACTGTCTATGTTTTTAACCATATTTGTGACACTAGATATAGATTCCGATGCTTCACTTCAGGTTTACTGTATCTGTCTGACCTTCTATTTGACGATAAAACGCAGAAATTGCATCGGAACTAAATACAAAAAGCACAATGCCGACTTAAGTACAAGAAAACTAACTCTTCTTACTGTCTATGATTTGAATCATTCCTGTGACCTTAGTTATAGATTCCGATGCTTCACTTCAGGTTTACTGTATCCCTCTGACCTTCTTATTGACGATGAAACACAGAAATTTCATCGGAATTAAATAGAAAAGGCACAATGCCGACTTAAGTACAAGAAAACTGACTCTTCTTACTGTCTTTGTTTGAACCATTCAAGTGACAGTAGTAATAGATTCCGATGCTTCACTTCAGGTTTACTGTATCCCTCTGACCTTCTTATTGATGATGAAACACAGATATTGCATTGGAATTAAAAACAAAAGGAACAATGCCTACTTAAGTACAAAAAAACTTACTCTTCTTACTGTCTATGTTCTGAACCATTCCTGTGACAATAGTTATAGATTCCGATGCTTCACTTCTTGTTTACTGTATCCCTCTGACCTTCCTATTGACGATGAAACACAGAAATTGCATCGGAATTAAATACAAAAGGCACAATGCCGACTTAAGTACAAGAAAACAGACTCTTCTTACTGGCTATGTTTTGAACGATTCATGTGACACTAGTTATGGCTTCCGATGCTTCACTTCAGGTTTACTGTATCCATCTGACCTTATTATTGACGTTGAAACTCAGAAATTGCATCGGAATTAAATACAAAAGGCACAATGCCGACTTATGTACAAGAAAACTGACTCTTCTTACTGTCTATGTTTCAACCATTCATGTGACACTAGTTATAGATTCCGATGCTTCACTTCAGGTTTACTGTATCCCTCCGACCTTCTTATTGACAATGAAACACAGAAATTGCATCGGAATTAAATACGAAAGGCACAATGCCGACTTAAGTAGAAGAAAACTGACTCTTCTTACTGTCTATGTTTGAACCATTCCTGTGACACAAGTTATAGATTCCGATGCTTCACTTCAGTATGCTGTATCCCTCTGACCTTCTTGTTGACGGTGAAACACAGAAATTGCATCGGAATTAAATACAAAAGGCACAATGCCTACTTAAGCACAATAAAACTGACTCTTCTTACTGTCTATGTTTTGAACCATTCCTGTGACACTAGTTATACATTCCGAAGCTTCACTTCAGGTTTACTGTATCCCTCTGACCTTCTTATTGACGATGTAACACAGAAATTGCATCGGAGTTAAATACAAAGGCACAATGCCAACTTAAGTACAAGAAAACTGACTCTTCTTACTGTCTATGCTTTGAACCATTCCTGTGACACTAGTTATAGATTCCGATGTTTCACTTCAGGTTTACTGTATCCCTCTGACCTTCGTATTGACGATGAAACACAGAAGTTGCATCGGAATTAAATACAATAGGCACAATGCCGACTTAAGTACAAGAAAACTGACTCTTCTTACTGTCTACGTTTTGAACCATTCCTGCGACACTAGTTATAGATTCCGATGCTTCACTTCAGGTTTACTGTATCCCTCTGACTTTCTTATTGACGATGAAACACAGAAATTGCATCTGAATTAAATACAAAAGGCACAATGCCGACTTAAGTACAAGAAAACTGATTCTTCGTACCGTCTATGTTTTGAACCATTCCTGTGACACTAGTTATAGATTCCGATGCTTCATTTCAGGTCCACTGTATCCCTCTGACCTTGTTATTGACGATGAAACACAGAAATTGCATCGGAATTAAATACAAAAGGCACAATGCCGACTTAAGTACAAGAAATCTGACTCTTCTTACTTTCTAAGTTTGGAACCATTCCTGTGACACTAGTTATAGATTCGATGCTTCACTTCAGGTTTACTGTATCCCTCTGACCATCTTATTGACTATGAAACACAGATATTTCATCGGAAATAAATACAAAAGGCACAATGCCGACTTAAGTACAAGAAAACTGACTCTTCTTACAGTCTATGATTTGAACCATTCCTGTGACACTAGTTATAGATTCCGATGATTCACTTCAGGGTTACTGTATCCCTCTGGCCTTCTTATTGACGATGAAACACAGAAATTCCTTCGGAATTAAATAGGAAAGGCACAATGCCGACTTAAGTACAAGAAAACTGACTCTTCTTACTGTCTATGCTTTGAACCATTCCTGTGACACTAGTTATAGATTCCGATACTTCACTTCAGGTTTACTGTATCCCTCAGACCTTCTTATTGTCGATGAAACACAGAAATTGCATCGGAGTTAAATACAAAAGTCACAATGCCGACTTAGGTACAAGAAAACTGACTCTTCTTACTGTCTACGATTGAACCACTCCTGTGACACTAGTTATAGATTCCGATGCTTCACTTCATCTTTACTGTATCCCTCTGACTTTCTTATTGACGATGAAAGACAGAAATTGCATCTGAATTAAATAGAAAAGGCACATGTCGACTTAAGTACAAGAAAGCTGACTCTTCTTACTGTCTATGCCTTGAACCATTCCTGTGACACTAGTTATAGATTCCGATGCTTCACTTCAGGTTTACTGTATCCCTCTGACCTTCTTATTGACGATGAAACACAGAAATTTTATCGGAATTAAATACAAAAGGCACAATGCCGACTTAAGTACAAGAAAACTGACTCTTCTTACTGTCTATGTTTGAACCATTCAAGTGACAGTAGTTATAGATTCCGATGCTTCACTTCAGGTTTACTGCATCCCTCTGACCTTCTTATTGATGATGAAACACAGATATTGCATTGGAATTAAATACAAAAAGGCACAATGCCTACTTAAGTACAAAAAAACTTACTCTTCTTACTGTCTATGTTTTGAACCTTTCCTGTGACAATAGTTATAGATTCCGATGCTTTACTTCTTGTTTACTGTATCCCTCTGACCTTCCTATTGACGATGAAACACAGAAATTGCATCGGAATTAAATACAAAAGGCACAATGCCTACTTAAGTACAAGAAAACAGACTCTTCTTACTGTCTATGTTTTAAACCATTCATGTGACACTAGTTATAGCTTCCGATGCTTCACTTCAGGTTTACTGTATCCATCTGACCTTATTATTGACGGTGAAACACAGATATTGCATCGGAATTAAATACAAATGGCACAATGCCGACTTAAGTACAAGAAAACTAACTCTTCTAACTTTCTAAGTTCGAACCATTCCTGTTACACTAGTTATAGATTCCGATGCTTCACTTTAGGCTTACTGTATCCCACTGACCATCTTATTGACGATGAAACACAGAATTTGTATCGGATTTAAATACAAAAGGCACAATGCTGACTTAAGTACAAGAAAACTGACTCTTCTCACTGTCTATGTTTTGAACCATTCATGTGACACTAGTTATAGATTCCAATGCTTCACTTCAGGTCTACTGTACCCCTCTGACCTTCTTATTGACGATGAAACACAGAAATTGCATCGGAATTAAATACATAAGGCACATTGCCGACTTAAGTACAAGAAAACTGACTCTTGTTACAATCTATGTTTTGAACCATTCCTGTGACACTAGTTATAGATTCCAATGCTTCACTTCAGGTTTACTGTATTCCTCTGACCTTCTTATTGACGTTGATACACAGAAATTGCATCGGAATTAAATACAAAAGGCACAATGCAGACTTAAGCACAAGAAAACTGAATCTTCTTACTGCCTATGTTTTGTACCATTCCTGTGACACTAGTTATAGATTCTGATGCTTCACTTCAGGTTTACTGTATGCCTCTGACCGCCTTATTGACGATGAAACACAGAAATTGCATCGGAATTAAATACAAAAGGCACAATGCCGACTTAAGTACAAGAAAACTGACTCTTCTTACTGTCTATGATTTGAACCATTCCTGTGACACTAGTTATAGATTCCGATGCATCACTTCATTTTTACTGTATTCCTCTGACTTTCTTATTGACGATTAAACACAGAAATTGCATCGGAAATAATTAGAAAAGGCACTACGCCGACTTAAGTACAAGAGAATTGACTCTTCTTACTCTCTATGCTTTGAACCATTCCTGTGACACTAGTTATAGATTCGATGCTTCACTTCAGGTTTACTGTATCCCTCTGACCTTCTTATTGTCGATGAAACACAGATATTGCTTGGGAATTAAATACAAAAGGCACAATGCCGACTTAAGTACAATAAAACTGACTCTTCTTACTGTCTATGATTTGAACCATTCCTGTGACACTAGTTATAGATTCCGATGCTTCACTTCAGGGTTACTGTATACCTCTGACCTTCTTATTGACGATGAAACACAGAAATTCCTTCGGAATTAAATAGGAAAGGTACAATGCCGACTTAAGTACAAGAAAACTGTCCTTCTTACTGTCTATGTTTTGAACCATTCCTGTGACACTAGTTATAGATTCCGATGCTTCACTTCAGGTTTACTGTATCCCTCTGACCATCTTATTCACGATGAATTACAGATATTTCATCGGAATTAAATACAAAAGGCACAATGCCGACTTGAGTACAAGAAAACTGACTCTTCTTACTGTCTACGTTTTGAACCATTCATGTGACACTAGTTACAGATTCCGATGCTTCACTTCATTTTTACTGTATCCCTCTGACTTTCTTATTGACGATGAAACACAGAAATTGCATCTGAATTAAATAGAAAAGGCACTTGCCGACTTAAGTACAAGAAAACTGACTCTTCTTTCTGTCTATGCTTTGAACCATTCCTGTGACACTAGTCATAGATTCGATGCTTCACTTCAGGTTTACAATATCCCCTGACCTTCTTATTGACGATGAAACACAGAAATTTCATCGGAATTAAATACAAAAGGCACAATGCCGACTTAAGTTCAAGGAAACTGACTCTTCTTACTGTCTATGTTTTGAACGATTCCTGTGACACTAGATTTAGATTCCGATGCCTCACTTCAGGTTTACTGAATCTGTCTGACCTTCTATTTGACGATAAAACGCAGAAATCGCATCGGAATTAAATAGAAAAGGCACAGTGCCGACTTAAGTACAAGAACACTGACTCTTACTACTGTCTATGTTTAGAACCATTCCTGTGACACTAGTTATAGATTCCGATGCTTCACTTCAGGTTTACTGTATCCCTCTGACCTTCTTATTGACGATGAAACACTGAAATTGCATCGGAATTAAATACAAAAGGCACAATGCCGCCTTAAGTACATGTAGACCGACTCTTCCTACCGACAATGATTTGAACCATTCCTGTGACACTAGTTATAGATTCCGATGCTTCACTTGGGGTTTACTGTATCCCTTGGACCTTCTTATTGACGGTGAAACACAGATATTGCATCGGAATTAAATACAAATGGCACAATGCCGACTTAAGTACAAGAAAACTAACACTTCTAACTTTCTAAGTTCGAACCATTCCTGTTACACTAGTTATAGATTCCGATGCTTCACTTCAGGCTTACTGTATCCCACTGACCATCTTATTGACGATGAAACACAGAAATTGTATCGGATTTAAATACAAAAGGCACAATGCTGACTTAAGTACAAGAAAACTGACTCTTCTCACTGTCTATGTTTTGAACCATTCATGTGACACTAGTTATAGATTCCAATGCTTCACTTCAGGTCTACTGTACCCCTCTGACCTTCTTATTGACGATGAAACACAGAAATTGCATCGGAATTAAATACATAAGGCACATTGCCGACTTAAGTACAAGAAAACTGACTCTTCTTACAGTCTATGTTTTGAACCATTCCTGTGACACTAGTTATAGATTCCAATGCTTCACTTCAGGTTTACTGTATCCCTCTGACCTTCTTATTGACGTTGATACACAGAAATTGCATCGGAATTAAATACAAAAGGCACAATGCAGACTTAAGCACAAGAAAACTGAATCTTATTACTGCCTATGTTTTGTACCATTCCTGTGACACTAGTTATAGATTCTGATGCTTCACTTCAGGTTTACTGTATCCCTCTGACCGCCTTATTGACGATGAAACCCAGAAATTGCATCGGAATTAAATACAAAAGGCACAATGCCGACTTAAGTACAAGAAAACTGACTCTTCTTACTGTCTATGATTTGAACCATTCCTGTGACACTAGTTATAGATTCCGATGCATCACTTCATTTTTACTGTATTCCTCTGACTTTCTTATTGACGATTAAACACAGAAATTGCATCGGAAATAATTAGAAAAGGCACTACGCCGACTTAAGTACAAGAGAATTGACTCTTCTTACTCTCTATGCTTTGAACCATTCCTGTGACACTAGTTATAGATTCGATGCTTCACTTCAGGTTTACTGTATCCCTCTGACCTTGTTATTGTCGATGAAACACGGATATTGCTTGGGAATTAAATACAAAAGGCACAATGCCGACTTAAGTACAATAAAACTGACTCTTCTTACTGTCTATGATTTGAACCATTCCTGTGACACTAGTTATAGATTCCGATGCTTCACTTCAGGGTTACTGTATACCTCTGACCTTCTTATTGACGATGAAACACAGAAATTCCTTCGGAATTAAATAGGAAAGGTACAATGCCGACTTAAGTACAAGAAAACTGACTCTTCTTACTGTCTATGTTTTGAACCATTCCTGTGACACTAGTTATAGATTCTGATGCTTCACTTCAGGTTTACTGTATCCCTCTGACCGCCTTATTGACGATGAAACCCAGAAATTGCATCGGAATTAAATACAAAAGGCACAATGCCGACTTAAGTACAAGAAAACTGACTCTTCTTACTGTCTATGATTTGAACCATTCCTGTGACACTAGTTATAGATTCCGATGCATCACTTCATTTTTACTGTATTCCTCTGACTTTCTTATTGACGATTAAACACAGAAATTGCATCGGAAATAATTAGAAAAGGCACTACGCCGACTTAAGTACAAGAGAATTGACTCTTCTTACTCTCTATGCTTTGAACCATTCCTGTGACACTAGTTATAGATTCGATGCTTCACTTCAGGTTTACTGTATCCCTCTGACCTTGTTATTGTCGATGAAACACGGATATTGCTTGGGAATTAAATACAAAAGGCACAATGCCGACTTAAGTACAATAAAACTGACTCTTCTTACTGTCTATGATTTGAACCATTCCTGTGACACTAGTTATAGATTCCGATGCTTCACTTCAGGGTTACTGTATACCTCTGACCTTCTTATTGACGATGAAACACAGAAATTCCTTCGGAATTAAATAGGAAAGGTACAATGCCGACTTAAGTACAAGAAAACTGACTCTTCTTACAGTCTATGTTTTGAACGATTCCTGTGACACTAGATATAGATTCCGATGCCTCACTTCAGGTTTACTGAATCTGTCTGACCTTCTATTTGACGATAAAACGCAGAAATCGCATCGGAATTAAATAGAAAAGGCACAGTGCCGACTTAAGTACAAGAACACTGAGTCTTACTACTGTCTATGTTTAGAACCATTCCTGTGACACTAGTTATAGATTCCGATGCTTCACTTCAGGTTTACTGTATCCCTCTGACCTTCTTATTGACGATGAAACACTGAAATTGCATCGGAATTAAATACAAAAGGCACAATGCCGCCTTAAGTACATGTAGACCGACTCTTCCTACCGACAATGATTTGAACCATTCCTGTGACACTAGTTATAGATTCCGATGCTTCACTTGTTGTTTACTGTATCCCTTGGACCTTCTTATTGACGATGAAACACAGAAATTGCCTCGGAATTAAATACAAAAGGCCCAATGCCGACTTAAGTACAAGAAAACTGATTCTTCGTACCGTCTATGTTTTGAACCACTCCTGTGACACTAGTTATAGATTCGATGCTTCACTTCAGGTTTACTGTATCCCTCTGACCATCGTATTGACGATGAAACACAGATATTTCATCGGAATTAAATACAAAAGGCACAATGCCGACTTAAGTACAAGAAAACTGACTCTTCTTACAGTCTATGATTTGAACCATTCCTGTGACACTAGTTATAGATTCCGATGATTCACTTCAGGGCTACTGTATCCCTCTGGCCTTCTTATTGACGATGAAACACAGAAATTCCTTCGGAATTAAATAGGAAAGGCACAATGCCGACTTAAGTACAAGAAAACTGACTCTTCTTACTGTCTATGCTTTAAACCATTCCTGTGACACTAGTTATAGATTCCGATACTTCACGTCAGGTTTACTGTATCCCTCTGACCTTCTTATTGACGATGAAACACAGAAATTGCATCGGAATTAAATACAAAAGTCACAATGACGACTTAAGTACAAGAAAACTGACTCTTCTTACTGTCTACGATTGAACCACTCCTGTGACACTAGTTATTGATTCCGATGCTTCTCTTCAGGTTTACTGTATCCCTCTGACCATCTTATTGACGCTGAAACACAGAAATTGCATCGGATTTAAATACAAAAGGCACAATGCCGACTTAAGTACAAGAAACCTGACTCTTCTTACTGCCTATGTTTTGAACCATTCCTGTGACACTACTTATCAATTTCGATGCTTCACTTCAGGTTTACTGTATCGCTCAGTCCTTCTTATTGTCGATGAAACACAGAAATTGCATCGGAGTTAAATACAAAAGTCACAATGCCGACTTAAGTACAAGAAAACTGACTCTTCTTACTGTCTACGATTGAACCACTCCTGTGACACTAGTTATAGGTTCCGATGCTTCACTTCATTTTTACTGTATCCCTCTGACTTTCTTATTGACGATGAAACACAGAAATTGCATCTGAATTAAATAGAAAAGGCACATGTCGACTTAAGTACAAGAAAGCTGACTCTTCTTACTGTCTATGCCTTGAACCATTCCTGTGACACTAGTTATAGTTTCCGATGCTTCACTTCAGGTTTACTGTATCCCTCTGACATTCTTATTGACGATGAAACACAGAAATTTCATCGGAATTAAATACAAAAGGCACAATGCCGACTTAAGTACAAGAAAACTGACTCTTCGTACTGTCTATGTTTGAACCATTCAAGTGACAGTAGTTATAGATTCCGATGCTTCACTTCAGGTTTTCTGTATCCCTCTGAACTTCTTATTGATGATGAAACACAGATATTGCATTGGAATTAAATACAAAAAGGCACAATGCCTACTTAAGTACAAAAAAACTTACTCTTCTTACTGTCTATGTTTTGAACCTTTCCTGTGACAATAGTTATAGATTCCGATGCTTTACTTCTTGTTTACTGTATCCCTCTGACCTTCCTATTGACGATGAAACACAGAAATTGCATCGGAATTAAATACAAAAGGCACAATGCCTACTTAAGTACAAGAAAACAGACTCTTCTTACTGTCTATGTTTTAAACCATTCATGTGACACTAGTTATAGCTTCCGATGCTTCACTTCAGGTTTACTGTATCCATCTGACCTTATTATTGACGGTGAAACACAGATATTGCATCGGAATTAAATACAAATGGCACAATGCCGACTTAAGTACAAGAAAACTAACTCTTCTAACTTTCTAAGTTCGAACCATTCCTGTTACACTAGTTATAGATTCCGATGCTTCACTTTAGGCTTACTGTATCCCACTGACCATCTTATTGACGATGAAACACAGAATTTGTATCGGATTTAAATACAAAAGGCACAATGCTGACTTAAGTACAAGAAAACTGACTCTTCTCACTGTCTATGTTTTGAACCATTCATGTGACACTAGTTATAGATTCCAATGCTTCACTTCAGGTCTACTGTACCCCTCTGACCTTCTTATTGACGATGAAACACAGAAATTGCATCGGAATTAAATACATAAGGCACATTGCCGACTTAAGTACAAGAAAACTGACTCTTCTTACAATCTATGTTTTGAACCATTCCTGTGACACTAGTTATAGATTCCAATGCTTCACTTCAGGTTTACTGTATTCCTCTGACCTTCTTATTGACGTTGATACACAGAAATTGCATCGGAATTAAATACAAAAGGCACAATGCAGACTTAAGCACAAGAAAACTGAATCTTCTTACTGCCTATGTTTTGTACCATTCCTGTGACACTAGTTATAGATTCTGATGCTTCACTTCAGGTTTACTGTATGCCTCTGACCGCCTTATTGACGATGAAACACAGAAATTGCATCGGAATTAAATACAAAAGGCACAATGCCGACTTAAGTACAAGAAAACTGACTCTTCTTACTGTCTATGATTTGAACCATTACTGTGACACTAGTTATAGATTCCGATGCATCACTTCATTTTTACTGTATTCCTCTGACTTTCTTATTGACGATTAAACACAGAAATTGCATCGGAAATAATTAGAAAAGGCACTACGCCGACTTAAGTACAAGAGAATTGACTCTTCTTACTCTCTATGCTTTGAACCATTCCTGTGACACTAGTTATAGATTCGATGCTTCACTTCAGGTTTACTGTATCCCTCTGACCTTCTTATTGTCGATGAAACACAGATATTGCTTGGGAATTAAATACAAAAGGCACAATGCCGACTTAAGTACAATAAAACTGACTCTTCTTACTGTCTATGATTTGAACCATTCCTGTGACACTAGTTATAGATTCCGATGCTTCACTTCAGGGTTACTGTATACCTCTGACCTTCTTATTGACGATGAAACACAGAAATTCCTTCGGAATTAAATAGGAAAGGTACAATGCCGACTTAAGTACAAGAAAACTGACCTTCTTACTGTCTATGTTTTGAACCATTCCTGTGACACTAGTTATAGATTCCGATGCTTCACTTCAGGTTTACTGTATCCCTCTGACCATCTTATTCACGATGAATTACAGATATTTCATCGGAATTAAATACAAAAGGCACAATGCCGACTTAAGTACAAGAAAACTGACTCTTCTTACTGTCTACGTTTTGAACCATTCATGTGACACTAGTTACAGATTCCGATGCTTCACTTCATTTTTACTGTATCCCTCTGACTTTCTTATTGACGATGAAACACAGAAATTGCATCTGAATTAAATAGAAAAGGCACTTGCCGACTTAAGTACAAGAAAACTGACTCTTCTTTCTGTCTATGCTTTGAACCATTCCTGTGACACTAGTCATAGATTCGATGCTTCACTTCAGGTTTACAATATCCCCTGACCTTCTTATTGACGATGAAACACAGAAATTTCATCGGAATTAAATACAAAAGGCACAATGCCGACTTAAGTTCAAGGAAACTGACTCTTCTTACTGTCTATGTTTTGAACGATTCCTGTGACACTAGATTTAGATTCCGATGCCTCACTTCAGGTTTACTGAATCTGTCTGACCTTCTATTTGACGATAAAACGCAGAAATCGCATCGGAATTAAATAGAAAAGGCACAGTGCCGACTTAAGTACAAGAACACTGACTCTTACTACTGTCTATGTTTAGAACCATTCCTGTGACACTAGTTATAGATTCCGATGCTTCACTTCAGGTTTACTGTATCCCTCTGACCTTCTTATTGACGATGAAACACTGAAATTGCATCGGAATTAAATACAAAAGGCACAATGCCGCCTTAAGTACATGTAGACCGACTCTTCCTACCGACAATGATTTGAACCATTCCTGTGACACTAGTTATAGATTCCGATGCTTCACTTGGGGTTTACTGTATCCCTTGGACCTTCTTATTGACGGTGAAACACAGATATTGCATCGGAATTAAATACAAATGGCACAATGCCGACTTAAGTACAAGAAAACTAACACTTCTAACTTTCTAAGTTCGAACCATTCCTGTTACACTAGTTATAGATTCCGATGCTTCACTTCAGGCTTACTGTATCCCACTGACCATCTTATTGACGATGAAACACAGAAATTGTATCGGATTTAAATACAAAAGGCACAATGCTGACTTAAGTACAAGAAAACTGACTCTTCTCACTGTCTATGTTTTGAACCATTCATGTGACACTAGTTATAGATTCCAATGCTTCACTTCAGGTCTACTGTACCCCTCTGACCTTCTTATTGACGATGAAACACAGAAATTGCATCGGAATTAAATACATAAGGCACATTGCCGACTTAAGTACAAGAAAACTGACTCTTCTTACAGTCTATGTTTTGAACCATTCCTGTGACACTAGTTATAGATTCCAATGCTTCACTTCAGGTTTACTGTATCCCTCTGACCTTCTTATTGACGTTGATACACAGAAATTGCATCGGAATTAAATACAAAAGGCACAATGCAGACTTAAGCACAAGAAAACTGAATCTTATTACTGCCTATGTTTTGTACCATTCCTGTGACACTAGTTATAGATTCTGATGCTTCACTTCAGGTTTACTGTATCCCTCTGACCGCCTTATTGACGATGAAACCCAGAAATTGCATCGGAATTAAATACAAAAGGCACAATGCCGACTTAAGTACAAGAAAACTGACTCTTCTTACTGTCTATGATTTGAACCATTCCTGTGACACTAGTTATAGATTCCGATGCATCACTTCATTTTTACTGTATTCCTCTGACTTTCTTATTGACGATTAAACACAGAAATTGCATCGGAAATAATTAGAAAAGGCACTACGCCGACTTAAGTACAAGAGAATTGACTCTTCTTACTCTCTATGCTTTGAACCATTCCTGTGACACTAGTTATAGATTCGATGCTTCACTTCAGGTTTACTGTATCCCTCTGACCTTGTTATTGTCGATGAAACACGGATATTGCTTGGGAATTAAATACAAAAGGCACAATGCCGACTTAAGTACAATAAAACTGACTCTTCTTACTGTCTATGATTTGAACCATTCCTGTGACACTAGTTATAGATTCCGATGCTTCACTTCAGGGTTACTGTATACCTCTGACCTTCTTATTGACGATGAAACACAGAAATTCCTTCGGAATTAAATAGGAAAGGTACAATGCCGACTTAAGTACAAGAAAACTGACTCTTCTTACTGTCTATGTTTTGAACCATTCCTGTGACACTAGTTATAGATTCTGATGCTTCACTTCAGGTTTACTGTATCCCTCTGACCGCCTTATTGACGATGAAACCCAGAAATTGCATCGGAATTAAATACAAAAGGCACAATGCCGACTTAAGTACAAGAAAACTGACTCTTCTTACTGTCTATGATTTGAACCATTCCTGTGACACTAGTTATAGATTCCGATGCATCACTTCATTTTTACTGTATTCCTCTGACTTTCTTATTGACGATTAAACACAGAAATTGCATCGGAAATAATTAGAAAAGGCACTACGCCGACTTAAGTACAAGAGAATTGACTCTTCTTACTCTCTATGCTTTGAACCATTCCTGTGACACTAGTTATAGATTCGATGCTTCACTTCAGGTTTACTGTATCCCTCTGACCTTGTTATTGTCGATGAAACACGGATATTGCTTGGGAATTAAATACAAAAGGCACAATGCCGACTTAAGTACAATAAAACTGACTCTTCTTACTGTCTATGATTTGAACCATTCCTGTGACACTAGTTATAGATTCCGATGCTTCACTTCAGGGTTACTGTATACCTCTGACCTTCTTATTGACGATGAAACACAGAAATTCCTTCGGAATTAAATAGGAAAGGTACAATGCCGACTTAAGTACAAGAAAACTGACTCTTCTTACAGTCTATGTTTTGAACGATTCCTGTGACACTAGATATAGATTCCGATGCCTCACTTCAGGTTTACTGAATCTGTCTGACCTTCTATTTGACGATAAAACGCAGAAATCGCATCGGAATTAAATAGAAAAGGCACAGTGCCGACTTAAGTACAAGAACACTGAGTCTTACTACTGTCTATGTTTAGAACCATTCCTGTGACACTAGTTATAGATTCCGATGCTTCACTTCAGGTTTACTGTATCCCTCTGACCTTCTTATTGACGATGAAACACTGAAATTGCATCGGAATTAAATACAAAAGGCACAATGCCGCCTTAAGTACATGTAGACCGACTCTTCCTACCGACAATGATTTGAACCATTCCTGTGACACTAGTTATAGATTCCGATGCTTCACTTGTTGTTTACTGTATCCCTTGGACCTTCTTATTGACGATGAAACACAGAAATTGCCTCGGAATTAAATACAAAAGGCCCAATGCCGACTTAAGTACAAGAAAACTGATTCTTCGTACCGTCTATGTTTTGAACCACTCCTGTGACACTAGTTATAGATTCCGATGCTTCACTTCAGGTCCACTGTATCCCTCTGACCTTGCTATTGACGATGAAACACAGAAATTGCATCGGAATTAAATACAAAAGGCACAATGCCGACTTAAGTACAAGAAATCTTACTCTTCTTACTGTCTAAGTTTGGAACCATTCCTGTGACACTAGTTATAGATTCGATGCTTCACTTCAGGTTTACTGTATCCCTCTGACCATCGTATTGACGATGAAACACAGATATTTCATCGGAATTAAATACAAAAGGCACAATGCCGACTTAAGTACAAGAAAACTGACTCTTCTTACAGTCTATGATTTGAACCATTCCTGTGACACTAGTTATAGATTCCGATGATTCACTTCAGGGCTACTGTATCCCTCTGGCCTTCTTATTGACGATGAAACACAGAAATTCCTTCGGAATTAAATAGGAAAGGCACAATGCCGACTTAAGTACAAGAAAACTGACTCTTCTTACTGTCTATGCTTTAAACCATTCCTGTGACACTAGTTATAGATTCCGATACTTCACGTCAGGTTTACTGTATCCCTCTGACCTTCTTATTGACGATGAAACACAGAAATTGCATCGGAATTAAATACAAAAGTCACAATGACGACTTAAGTACAAGAAAACTGACTCTTCTTACTGTCTACGATTGAACCACTCCTGTGACACTAGTTATTGATTCCGATGCTTCTCTTCAGGTTTACTGTATCCCTCTGACCATCTTATTGACGCTGAAACACAGAAATTGCATCGGAATTAAATACAAAAGGCACAATGCCGACTTAAGTACAAGAAACCTGACTCTTCTTACTGCCTATGTTTTGAACCATTCCTGTGACACTACTTATCAATTTCGATGCTTCACTTCAGGTTTACTGTATCGCTCAGTCCTTCTTATTGTCGATGAAACACAGAAATTGCATCGGAGTTAAATACAAAAGTCACAATGCCGACTTAAGTACAAGAAAACTGACTCTTCTTACTGTCTACGAATGAACCACTCCTGTGACACTAGTTATAGGTTCCGATGCTTCACTTCATTTTTACTGTATCCCTCTGACTTTCTTATTGACGATGAAACACAGAAATTGCATCTGAATTAAATAGAAAAGGCACATGTCGACTTAAGTACAAGAAAGCTGACTCTTCTTACTGTCTATGCCTTGAACCATTCCTGTGACACTAGTTATAGTTTCCGATGCTTCACTTCAGGTTTACTGTATCCCTCTGACATTCTTATTGACGATGAAACACAGAAATTTCATCGGAATTAAATACAAAAGGCACAATGCCGACTTAAGTACAAGAAAACTGACTCTTCGTACTGTCTATGTTTGAACCATTCAAGTGACAGTAGTTATAGATTCCGATGCATCACTTCAGGTTTTCTGTATCCCTCTGAACTTCTTATTGATGATGAAACACAGATATTGCATTGGAATTAAATACAAAAAGGCACAATGCCTACTTAAGTACAAAAAAACTTACTCTTCTTACTGTCTATGTTTTGAACCTTTCCTGTGACAGTAGTTATAGATTCCGATGCTTTACTTCTTGTTTACTGTATCCCTCTGACCTTCCTATTGACGATGAAACACAGAAATTGCATCGCAATTAAATACAAAAGGCACAATGCCTACTTAAGTACAAGAAAACAGACTCTTCTTACTGTCTATGTTTTGAACCATTCATGTGACACTAGTTATAGCTTCCGATGCTTCACTTCAGGTTTACTGTATCCATCTGACCTTATTATTGACGATGAAACTCAGAAATTGCATCGGAATTAAATACAAAAGGCACAATGCCGACTTATGTACAAGAAAACTGACTGTTCTTACTGTCTACGTTTCAACCATTCATGTGACACTAGTTATAGATTCCGATGCTTCACTTTAGGTTTCCTGTATCCCTCTGATCTTCTTATTGACGATGAAACACAGAAATTGCATCGGAATTAAATACAAAAGGCACAATGCTGACATAAGTACAAGAAAACTGAATCTTCTTACTGTCTATGTTTTGAACCATTCCTGTGACACTAGTCATAGTTTCCGATGATTCACTTCAGGTTTACTGTATCCCTCTGACCTTCTTATTGACGGTGAAACACAGATATTGCATCGGAATTAAATACAAATGGCACAATGCCGACTTAAGTACAAGAAAACTAACTCTTCTAACTTTCTAAGTTCGAACCATTCCTGTTACACTAGTTATAGATTCCGATGCTTCACTTGAGGCTTACTGTATCCCACTGACCATCTTATTGACGATGAAACACAGAAATTGTATCGGATTTAAATACAAAAGGCACAATGCTGACTTAAGTACAAGAAAACTGACTCTTCTCACTGTCTATGTTTTGAACCATTCATGTGACACTAGTTATAGATTCCAATGCTTCACTTCAGGTCTACTGTACCCCTCTGACCTTCTTATTGACGATGAAACACAGAAATTGCATCGGAATTAAATACATAAGGCACATTGCCGACTTAAGTACAAGAAAACTGACTCTTCTTACAGTCTATGTTTTGAACCATTCCTGTGACACTAGTTATAGATTCCAATGCTTCACTTGAGGTTTACTGTATCCCTCTGACTTTCTTATTGACGTTGATACACAGAAATTGCATCGGAATTAAATACAAAAGGCACAATGCAGACTTAAGCACAAGAAAACTGAATCTTCTTACTGCCTATGTTTTGTACCATTCCTGTGACACTAGTTATAGATTCCGATGCATCACTTCATTTTTACTGTATTCCTCTGACTTTCTTATTGACGATTAAACACAGAAATTGCATCGGAAATAATTAGAAAAGGCACTACGCCGACTTATGTACAAGAGAACTGACTCTTCTTACTCTCTATGCTTTGAACCATTCCTGTGACACTAGTTATAGATTCGATGCTTCACTTCAGGTTTACTGTATCCCTCTGACCTTGTTATTGTCGATGAAACACAGATATTGCTTGGGAATTAAATACAAAAGGCACAATGCCGACTTAAGTACAATAAAACTGACTCTTCTTACTGTCTATGATTTGAACCATTCCTGTGACACTAGTTATAGATTCCGATGCTTCACTTCAGGGTTACTGTATACCTCTGACCTTCTTATTGACGATGAAACACAGAAATTCCTTCGGAATTAAATAGGAAAGGTACAATGCCGACTTAAGTACAAGAAAACTGACCTTCTTACTGTCTATGTTTTGAACCATTCCTGTGACACTAGTTATAGATTCCGATGCTTCACTTCAGGTTTACTGTATCCCTCTGACCATCTTATTCACGATGAATTACAGATATTTCATCGGAATTAAATACAAAAGGCACAATGCCGACTTAAGTACAAGAAAACTGACTCTTCTTACTGTCTACGTTTTGAACCATTCATGTGACACTAGTTACAGATTCCGATGCTTCACTTCATTTTTACTGTATCCCTCTGACTTTCTTATTGACGATGAAACACAGAAATTGCATCTGAATTAAATAGAAAAGGCACTTGCCGACTTAAGTACAAGAAAACTGACTCTTCTTTCTGTCTATGCTTTGAACCATTCCTGTGACACTAGTCATAGATTCGATGCTTCACTTCAGGTTTACAGTATCCCCTGACTTTCTTATTGACGATGAAACACAGAAATTTCATCGGAATTAAATACAAAAGGCACAATGCCGACTTAAGTACAAGGAAACTGACTCTTCTTACTGTCTATGTTTTGAACGATTCCTGTGACACTAGATATAGATTCCGATGCCTCACTTCAGGTTTACTGAATCTGTCTGACCTTCTATTTGACGATAAAACGCAGAAATCGCATCGGAATTAAATAGAAAAGGCACAGTGCCGACTTAAGTACAAGAACACTGAGTCTTACTACTGTCTATGTTTAGAACCATTCCTGTGACACTAGTTATAGATTCCGATGCTTCACTTCAGGTTTACTGTATCCCTCTGACCTTCTTATTGACGATGAAACACTGAAGTTGCATCGGAATTAAATACAAAAGGCACAATGCCGCCTTAAGTACATGTAGACCGACTCTTCCTACCGACAATGATTTGAACCATTCCTGTGACACTAGTTATAGATTCCGATGATTCACTTCAGGGCTACTGTATCCCTCTGGCCTTCTTATTGACGATGAAACACAGAAATTCCTTCGGAATTAAATAGGAAAGGCACAATGCCGACTTAAGTACAAGAAAACTGACTCTTCTTACTGTCTATGCTTTAAACCATTCCTGTGACACTAGTTATAGATTCCGATACTTCACGTCAGGTTTACTGTATCCCTCTGACCTTCTTATTGACGATGAAACACAGAAATTGCATCGGAATTAAATACAAAAGTCACAATGACGACTTAAGTACAAGAAAACTGACTCTTCTTACTGTCTACGATTGAACCACTCCTGTGACACTAGTTATTGATTCCGATGCTTCTCTTCAGGTTTACTGTATCCCTCTGACCATCTTATTGACGCTGAAACACAGAAATTGCATCGGAATTAAATACAAAAGGCACAATGCCGACTTAAGTACAAGAAACCTGACTCTTCTTACTGCCTATGTTTTGAACCATTCCTGTGACACTAGTTATCAATTTCGATGCTTCACTTCAGGTTTACTGTATCGCTCAGTCCTTCTTATTGTCGATGAAACACAGAAATTGCATCGGAGTTAAATACAAAAGTCACAATGCCGACTTAAGTACAAGAAAACTGACTCTTCTTACTGTCTACGATTGAACCACTCCTGTGACACTAGTTATAGATTCCGATGCTTCACTTCATTTTTACTGTATCCCTCTGACTTTCTTATTGACGATGAAACACAGAAATTGCATCTGAATTAAATAGAAAAGGCACATGTCGACTTAAGTACAAGAAAGCTGACTCTTCTTACTGTCTATGCCTTGAACCATTCCTGTGACACTAGTTATAGATTCCGATGCTTCACTTCAGGTTTACTGTATCCCTCTGACCTTCTTATTGACGATGAAACACAGAAATTTCATCGGAATTAAATACAAAAGGCACAATGCCGACTTAAGTACAAGAAAACTGACTCTTCGTACTGTCTATGTTTGAACCATTCAAGTGACAGTAGTTATAGATTCCGATGCTTCACTTCAGGTTTTCTGTATCCCTCTGAACTTCTTATTGATGATGAAACACAGATATTGCATTGGAATTAAATACAAAAAGGCACAATGCCTACTTAAGTACAAGAAAACTGACTGTTCTTACTGTCTATGTTTCAACCATTCATGTGACACTAGTTATAGATTCCGATGCTTCACTTTAGGTTTCCTGTATCCCTCTGATCTTCTTATTGACGATGAAACACAGAAATTGCATCGGAATTAAATACAAAAGGCACAATGCCTACTTAAGTACAAGAAAACAGACTCTTCTTACTGTCTATGTTTTGAACCATTCATGTGACACTAGTTATAGCTTCCGATGCTTCACTTCAGGTTTACTGTATCCATCTGACCTTATTATTGACGATGAAACTCAGAAATTGCATCGGAATTAAATACAAAAGGCACAATGCCGACTTATGTACAAGAAAACTGACTGTTCTTACTGTCTACGTTTCAACCATTCATGTGACACTAGTTATAGATTCCGATGCTTCACTTTAGGTTTCCTGTATCCCTCTGATCTTCTTATTGACGATGAAACACAGAAATTGCATCGGAATTAAATACAAAAGGCACAATGCTGACATAAGTACAAGAAAACTGAATCTTCTTACTGTCTATGTTTTGAACCATTCCTGTGACACTAGTCATAGTTTCCGATGATTCACTTCAGGTTTACTGTATCCCTCTGACCTTCTTATTGACGGTGAAACACAGATATTGCATCGGAATTAAATACAAATGGCACAATGCCGACTTAAGTACAAGAAAACTAACTCTTCTAACTTTCTAAGTTCGAACCATTCCTGTTACACTAGTTATAGATTCCGATGCTTCACTTGAGGCTTACTGTATCCCACTGACCATCTTATTGACGATGAAACACAGAAATTGTATCGGATTTAAATACAAAAGGCACAATGCTGACTTAAGTACAAGAAAACTGACTCTTCTCACTGTCTATGTTTTGAACCATTCATGTGACACTAGTTATAGATTCCAATGCTTCACTTCAGGTCTACTGTACCCCTCTGACCTTCTTATTGACGATGAAACACAGAAATTGCATCGGAATTAAATACATAAGGCACATTGCCGACTTAAGTACAAGAAAACTGACTCTTCTTACAGTCTATGTTTTGAACCATTCCTGTGACACTAGTTATAGATTCCAATGCTTCACTTGAGGTTTACTGTATCCCTCTGACTTTCTTATTGACGTTGATACACAGAAATTGCATCGGAATTAAATACAAAAGGCACAATGCAGACTTAAGCACAAGAAAACTGAATCTTCTTACTGCCTATGTTTTGTACCATTCCTGTGACACTAGTTATAGATTCCGATGCATCACTTCATTTTTACTGTATTCCTCTGACTTTCTTATTGACGATTAAACACAGAAATTGCATCGGAAATAATTAGAAAAGGCACAACGCCGACTTATGTACAAGAGAACTGACTCTTCTTACTCTCTATGCTTTGAACCATTCCTGTGACACTAGTTATAGATTCGATGCTTCACTTCAGGTTTACTGTATCCCTCTGACCTTGTTATTGTCGATGAAACACAGATATTGCTTGGGAATTAAATACAAAAGGCACAATGCCGACTTAAGTACAATAAAACTGACTCTTCTTACTGTCTATGATTTGAACCATTCCTGTGACACTAGTTATAGATTCCGATGCTTCACTTCAGGGTTACTGTATACCTCTGACCTTCTTATTGACGATGAAACACAGAAATTCCTTCGGAATTAAATAGGAAAGGTACAATGCCGACTTAAGTACAAGAAAACTGACCTTCTTACTGTCTATGTTTTGAACCATTCCTGTGACACTAGTTATAGATTCCGATGCTTCACTTCAGGTTTACTGTATCCCTCTGACCATCTTATTCACGATGAATTACAGATATTTCATCGGAATTAAATACAAAAGGCACAATGCCGACTTAAGTACAAGAAAACTGACTCTTCTTACTGTCTACGTTTTGAACCATTCATGTGACACTAGTTACAGATTCCGATGCTTCACTTCATTTTTACTGTATCCCTCTGACTTTCTTATTGACGATGAAACACAGAAATTGCATCTGAATTAAATAGAAAAGGCACTTGCCGACTTAAGTACAAGAAAACTGACTCTTCTTTCTGTCTATGCTTTGAACCATTCCTGTGACACTAGTCATAGATTCGATGCTTCACTTCAGGTTTACAGTATCCCCTGACTTTCTTATTGACGATGAAACACAGAAATTTCATCGGAATTAAATACAAAAGGCACAATGCCGACTTAAGTACAAGGAAACTGACTCTTCTTACTGTCTATGTTTTGAACGATTCCTGTGACACTAGATATAGATTCCGATGCCTCACTTCAGGTTTACTGAATCTGTCTGACCTTCTATTTGACGATAAAACGCAGAAATCGCATCGGAATTAAATAGAAAAGGCACAGTGCCGACTTAAGTACAAGAACACTGAGTCTTACTACTGTCTATGTTTAGAACCATTCCTGTGACACTAGTTATAGATTCCGATGCTTCACTTCAGGTTTACTGTATCCCTCTGACCTTCTTATTGACGATGAAACACTGAAGTTGCATCGGAATTAAATACAAAAGGCACAATGCCGCCTTAAGTACATGTAGACCGACTCTTCCTACCGACAATGATTTGAACCATTCCTGTGACACTAGTTATAGATTCCGATGATTCACTTCAGGGCTACTGTATCCCTCTGGCCTTCTTATTGACGATGAAACACAGAAATTCCTTCGGAATTAAATAGGAAAGGCACAATGCCGACTTAAGTACAAGAAAACTGACTCTTCTTACTGTCTATGCTTTAAACCATTCCTGTGACACTAGTTATAGATTCCGATACTTCACGTCAGGTTTACTGTATCCCTCTGACCTTCTTATTGACGATGAAACACAGAAATTGCATCGGAATTAAATACAAAAGTCACAATGACGACTTAAGTACAAGAAAACTGACTCTTCTTACTGTCTACGATTGAACCACTCCTGTGACACTAGTTATTGATTCCGATGCTTCTCTTCAGGTTTACTGTATCCCTCTGACCATCTTATTGACGCTGAAACACAGAAATTGCATCGGAATTAAATACAAAAGGCACAATGCCGACTTAAGTACAAGAAACCTGACTCTTCTTACTGCCTATGTTTTGAACCATTCCTGTGACACTAGTTATCAATTTCGATGCTTCACTTCAGGTTTACTGTATCGCTCAGTCCTTCTTATTGTCGATGAAACACAGAAATTGCATCGGAGTTAAATACAAAAGTCACAATGCCGACTTAAGTACAAGAAAACTGACTCTTCTTACTGTCTACGATTGAACCACTCCTGTGACACTAGTTATAGATTCCGATGCTTCACTTCATTTTTACTGTATCCCTCTGACTTTCTTATTGACGATGAAACACAGAAATTGCATCTGAATTAAATAGAAAAGGCACATGTCGACTTAAGTACAAGAAAGCTGACTCTTCTTACTGTCTATGCCTTGAACCATTCCTGTGACACTAGTTATAGATTCCGATGCTTCACTTCAGGTTTACTGTATCCCTCTGACCTTCTTATTGACGATGAAACACAGAAATTTCATCGGAATTAAATACAAAAGGCACAATGCCGACTTAAGTACAAGAAAACTGACTCTTCGTACTGTCTATGTTTGAACCATTCAAGTGACAGTAGTTATAGATTCCGATGCTTCACTTCAGGTTTTCTGTATCCCTCTGAACTTCTTATTGATGATGAAACACAGATATTGCATTGGAATTAAATACAAAAAGGCACAATGCCTACTTAAGTACAAGAAAACTGACTGTTCTTACTGTCTATGTTTCAACCATTCATGTGACACTAGTTATAGATTCCGATGCTTCACTTTAGGTTTCCTGTATCCCTCTGATCTTCTTATTGACGATGAAACACAGAAATTGCATCGGAATTAAATACAAAAGGCACAATGCTGACATAAGTACAAGAAAACTGAATCTTCTTACTGTCTATGTTTTGAACCATTCCTGTGACACTAGTCATAGTTTCCGATGATTCACTTCAGGTTTACTGTATCCCTCTGACCTTCTTATTGACGGTGAAACACAGATATTGCATAGGAATTAAATACAAATGGCACAATGCCGACTTAAGTACAAGAAAACTAACTTTTCTAACTTTCTAAGTTCGAACCATTCCTGTTACACTAGTTATAGATTCCGATGCTTCACTTGAGGCTTACTGTATCCCACTGACCATCTTATTGACGATGAAACACAGAAATTGTATCGGATTTAAATACAAAAGGCACAATGCTGACTTAAGTACAAGAAAACTGACTCTTCTCACTGTCTATGTTTTGAACCATTCATGTGACACTAGTTATAGATTCCAATGCTTCACTTCAGGTCTACTGTACCCCTCTGACCTTCTTATTGACGATGAAACACAGAAATTGCATCGGAATTAAATACATAAGGCACATTGCCGACTTAAGTACAAGAAAACTGACTCTTCTTACAGTCTATGTTTTGAACCATTCCTGTGACACTAGTTATAGATTCCAATGCTTCACTTGAGGTTTACTGTATCCCTCTGACTTTCTTATTGACGTTGATACACAGAAATTGCATCGGAATTAAATACAAAAGGCACAATGCAGACTTAAGCACAAGAAAACTGAATCTTCTTACTGCCTATGTTTTGTACCATTCCTGTGACACTAGTTATAGATTCCGATGCATCACTTCATTTTTACTGTATTCCTCTGACTTTCTTATTGATGATTAAACACAGAAATTGCATCGGAAATAATTAGAAAAGGCACTACGCCGACTTATGTACAAGAGAACTGACTCTTCTTACTCTCTATGCTTTGAACCATTCCTGTGACACTAGTTATAGATTCGATGCTTCACTTCAGGTTTACTGTATCCCTCTGACCTTGTTATTGTCGATGAAACACAGATATTGCTTGGGAATTAAATACAAAAGGCACAATGCCGACTTAAGTACAATAAAACTGACTCTTCTTACTGTCTATGATTTGAACCATTCCTGTGACACTAGTTATAAATTCCGATGCTTCACTTCAGGGTTACTGTATACCTCTGACCTTCTTATTGACGATGAAACACAGAAATTCCTTCGGAATTAAATAGGAAAGGTACAATGCCGACTTAAGTACAAGAAAACTGACTCTTCTTACTGTCTATGTTTTGAACCATTCCTGTGACACTAGTTATAGATTCCGATGCTTCACTTCAGGTTTACTGTATCCCTCTGACCATCTTATTCACGATGAATTACAGATATTTCATCGGAATTAAATACAAAAGGCACAATGCCGACTTAAGTACAAGAAAACTGACTCTTCTTACTGTCTACGTTTTGAACCATTCATGTGACACTAGTTACAGATTCCGATGCTTCACTTCATTTTTACTGTATCCCTCTGACTTTCTTATTAACGATGAAACACAGAAATTGCATCTGAATTAAATAGAAAAGGCACTTGCCGACTTAAGTACAAGAAAACTGACTCTTCTTTCTGTCTATGCTTTGAACCATTCCTGTGACACTAGTCATAGATTCGATGCTTCACTTCAGGTTTACAGTATCCCCTGACCTTCTTATTGACGATGAAACACAGAAATTTCATCGGAATTAAATACAAAAGGCACAATGCCGACTTAAGTACAAGGATACTGACTCTTCTTACTGTCTATGTTTTGAACGATTCCTGTGACACTAGATATAGATTCCGATGTCTCACTTCAGGTTTACTGAATCTGTCTGACCTTCTATTTGACGATAAAACGCAGAAATCGCATCGGAATTAAATAGAGAAGGCACAGTGCCGACTTAAGTACAAGAACACTGACTCTTACTACTGTCTATGTTTAGAACCATTCCTGTGACACTAGTTATAGATTCCGATGCTTCACTTCAGGTTTACTGTATCCCTTGGACCTTCTTATTGACGATAAAACACAGAAATTGCCTCGGAATTAAATACAAAAGTCACAATGCCGACTTAAGTACATGAAGACCGACACTTCCTTTTGACTATGATTTGAACCATTCCTGTGACACTAGTTATAGATTCCGATGCGTCGCTTCAGGTTTACTGTATCCCTCTGACCTTCTTATTGACGATGAAACACAGAAATTGCATCGGAATTAAATACAAGAGGCACAATGCCGACTTAAGTACAAGAAGACTGACTTTTCTTACTGACTATGATTTCAATCATTCCTGTGAGACTAGTTATAGATTGCGATGCTTCCCTTCAGGTTAACTGTATCCCTCTGACCTTCTTATTGACGATGAAACACTGAAATTGCATCGGAATTAAATACAAAAGGCACAATGCCGCCTTAAGTACATGTAGACCGACTCTTCCTACCGACAATGATTTGAACCATTCCTGTGACACTAGTTATAGATTCCGATGCTTCACTTGGGGTTTACTGTATCCCTCGGACCTTCTTATTGACGATGAAACACAGAAATTGCCTCGGAATTAAATACAAAAGGCACAATGCCGACTTAAGTACAAGAAAACTGATTCTTCGTACCGTCTATGTTTTGAACCATTCCTGTGACACTAGTTATAGATTCCGATGCTTCATTTCAGGTCCACTGTATCCCTCTGTCCTTGTTATTGACGATGAAACACAGAAATTGCATCGGAATTAAATACAAAAGGCACAATGCCGACTTAAGTACAAGAAATCTGACTCTTCTTACTGTCTAAGTTTGGAACCATTCCTGTGACACTAGTTATAGATTCGATGCTTCACTTCAGGTTTACTGTATCCCTCTGACCATCTTATTGACGATGAAACACAGATATTTCATCGGTATTAAATACAAAAGGCACAATGCCGACTTAAATACAAGGAAACTGATTCTTCTTACAGTCTATGATTTGAACCATTCCTGTGACACTAGTTATAGATTCCGATGATTCACTTCAGGGCTACTGTATCCCTCTGGCCTTCTTATTGACGAAGAAACACAGAAATTCCTTCGGAATTAAATAGGAAAGGCACAATGCCGACTTAAGTACAAGAAAACTGACTCTTCTTACTGTCTATGCTTTGAACCATTCCTGTGACACTAGTTATAGATTCCGATACTTCACCTCAGGTTTACTGTATCCCTCTGACCTTCTTATTGACGATGAAACACAGAAATTGCATCGGAATTAAATACAAAAGTCACAATGACGACTTAAGTACAAGAAAACTGACTCTTCTTACTGTCTACGATTGAACCACTCCTGTGACACTAGTTATTGATTCCGATGCTTCTCTTCAGGTTTACTGTATCCCTCTGACCATCTAATTGACGCTGAAACACAGAAATTGCATCGGAATTAAATACAAAAGGCACAATGCCGACTTAAGTACAAGAAACCTGACTCTTCTTACTGCCTATGTTTTGAACCATTCCTGTGACACTAGTTATCAATTTCGATGCTTCACTTCAGGTTTACTGTATCCCTCTGACCTTCTTATTGACGATGAAACACTGAAATTGCATCGGAATTAAATACATAAGGCACATTGCCGACTTAAGTACAAGAAAACTGACTCTTCTTACAGTCTATGTTTTGAACCATTCCTGTGACACTAGTTATAGATTCCAATGCTTCACTTCAGGTTTACTGTATCCCTCTGACCTTCTTATTGACGTTGATACACAGAAATTGCATCGGAATTAAATACAAAAGGCACAATGCAGACTTAAGCACAAGAAAACTGAATCTTCTTACTGCCTATGTTTTGTACCATTCCTGTGACACTAGTTATAGATTCTGATGCTTCACTTCAGGTTTACTGTATCCCTCTGACCGCCTTATTGACGATGAAACACAGAAATTGCATCGGAATAATATACAAAAGGCACAATGCCGACTTAAGTACAAGAAAACTGACTCTTCTTACTGTCTATGATTTGAACCATTCCTGTGACACTAGTTATAGATTCCGATGCATCACTTCATTTTTACTGTATTCCTCTGACTTTCTTATTGACGATTAAACACAGAAATTGCATCGGAAATAATTAGAAAAGGCACTACGCCGACTTAAGTACAAGAGAATTGACTCTTCTTACTCTCTATGCATTGAACCATTCCTGTGACACTAGTTATAGTTTCGATGCTTCACTTCAGGTTTACTGTATCCCTCTGACCTTCTTATTGTCGATGAAACACAGATATTGCTTGGGAATTAAATACAAAAGGCACAATGCCGACTTAAGTACAATAAAACTGACTCTTCTTACTGTCTATGATTTGAACCATTCCTGTGACACTAGTTATAGATTCCGATGCTTCACTTCAGGGTTACTGTATACCTCTGACCTTCTTATTGACGATGAAACACAGAAATTCCTTCGGAATTAAATAGGAAAGGTACAATGCCGACTTAAGTACAAGAAAACTGACTCTTCTTACTGTCTATGTTTTGAACCATTCCTGTGACACTAGTTATAGATTCCGATGCTTCACTTCAGGTTTACTGTATCCCTCTGACCATCTTATTCACGATGAATTACAGATATTTCATCGGAATTAAATACAAAAGGCACAATGCCGACTTAAGTACAAGAAAACAGACTCTTCTTACTGTCTACGTTTTGAACCATTCATGTGACACTAGTTACAGATTCCGATGCTTCACTTCATTTTTACTGTATCCCTCTGACTTTCTTATTGACGATGAAACACAGAAATTGCATCTGAATTAAATAGAAAAGGCACTTGCCGACTTAAGTACAAGAAAACTGACTCTTCTTTCTGTCTATGCTTTGAACCATTCATCTGACACTAGTCATAGATTCGATGCTTCACTTCAGGTTCACAGTATCCCCTGACCTTCTTATTGACGATGAAACACAGAAATTTCATCGGAATTAAATACAAAAGGCACAATGCCGACTTAAGTACAAGGAAACTGACTCTTCTTACTGTCTATGTTTTGAACGATTCCTGTGACACTAGATATAGATTCCGATGCCTCACTTCAGGTTTACTGAATCTGTCTGACCTTCTATTTGACGATAAAACGCAGAAATCGCATCGGAATTAAATAGAAAAGGCACAGTGCCGACTTAAGTACAAGAACACTGACTCTTACTACTGTCTATGTTTAGAACCATTCCTGTGACACTAGTTATAGGTTCCGATGCTTCACTTCAGGTTTACTGTATCCCTTGGACCTTCTTATTGACGATAAAACACAGAAATTGCCTCGGAATTAAATACAAAAGTCACAATGCCGACTTAAGTACATGAAGACCGACACTTAATTTTGACTATGATTTGAACCATTCCTGTGACACTAGTTATAGATTCCGATGCGTCGCTTCAGGTTTACTGTATCCCTCTGACCTTCTTATTGACGATGAAACACAGAAATTGCATCGGAATTAAATACAAGAGGCACAATGCCGACTTAAGTACAAGAAGAATGACTCTTCTTACTGACTATGATTTCAATCATTCCTGTGAGACTAGTTATAGATTGCGATGCTTCCCTTCAGGTTAACTGTATCCCTCTGACCTTCTTATTGACGATGAAACACTGAAATTGCATCGGAATTAAATACAAAAGGCACAATGCCGCCTTAAGTACATGTAGACCGACTCTTCCTACCGACAATGATTTGAACCATTCCTGTGACACTAGTTATAGATTCCGATGCTTCACTTGGGGTTTACTGTATCCCTTGGACCTTCTTATTGACGATGAAACACAGAAATTGCCTCGGAATTAAATACAAAAGGCACAATGCCGACTTAAGTACAAGAAAACTGATTCTTCGTACCGTCTATGTTTTGAACCATTCCTGTGACACTAGTTATAGATTCCGATGCTTCATTTCAGGTCCACTGTATCCCTCTGACCTTGTTATTGACGATGAAACACAGAAATTGCATCGGAATTAAATACAAAAGGCACAATGCCGACTTAAGTACAAGAAATCTGACTCTTCTTACTGTCTAAGTTTGGAACCATTCCTGTGACACTAGTTATAGATTCGATGCTTCACTTCAGGTTTACTGTATCCCTCTGACCATCTTATTGACGATGAAACACAGATATTTCATCGGAATTAAATACAAAAGGCACAATGCCGACTTAAGTACAAGAAAACTGACTCTTCTTGCAGTCTATGATTTGAACCATTCCTGTGACACTAGTTACAGATTCCGATGATTCACTTCAGGGCTACTGTATCCCTCTGGCCTTCTTATTGACGATGAAACACAGAAATTCCTTCGGAATTAAATAGGAAAGGCACAATGCCGACTTAAGTACAAGAAAACTGACTCTTCTTACTGTCTATGCTTTGAACCATTCCTGTGACACTAGTTATAGATTCCGATACTTCACCTCAGGTTTACTGTATCCCTCTGACCTTCTTATTGACGATGAAACACAGAAATTGCATCGGAATTAAATACAAAAGTCACAATGACGACTTAAGTACAAGAAAACTGACTCTTCTTACTGTCTACGATTGAACCACTCCTGTGACACTAGTTATTGATTCCGATGCTTCTCTTCAGGTTTACTGTATCCCTCTGACCATCTTATTGACGCTGAAACACAGAAATTGCATCGGAATTAAATACAAAAGGCACAATGCCGACTTAAGTACAAGAAACCTGACTCTTCTTACTGCCTATGTTTTGAACCATTCCTGTGACACTAGTTATCAATTTCGATGCTTCACTTCAGGTTTACTGTATCCCTCAGTCCTTCTTATTGTCGATGAAACACAGAAATTGCATCGGAGTTAAATACAAAAGTCACAATGCCGACTTAAGTACAAGAAAACTTACTCTTCTTACTGTCTACGATTGAACCACTCCTGTGACACTAGTTATAGATTCCGATGCTTCACTTCATTTTCACTGTATCCCTCTGACTTTCTTATTGACGATGAAACACAGAAATTGCATCTGAATTAAATAGAAAAGGCACATGTCGACTTAAGTACAAGAAAGCTGACTCTTCTTACTGTCTATGCCTTGAACCATTCCTGTGACACTAGTTATAGATTCCGATGCTTCACTTCAGGTTTGCTGTATCCCTCAGACCTTCTTATTGACGATGAAACACAGAAATTTCATCGGAATTAAATACAAAAGGCACAATGCCGACTTAAGTACAAGAAAACTGACTCTTCTTACTGTCTATGTTTGAACCATTCAAGTGACAGTAGTTATAGATTCCGATGCTTCACTTCAGGTTTACTGTATCCCTCTGACCTTCTTATTGATGATGAAACACAGATATTGCATTGGAATTAAATACAAAAAGGCACAATGCCTACTTAAGTACAAAAAAACTTACTCTTCTTACTGTCTATGTTTTGAACCTTTCCTGGGACAATAGTTATAGATTCCGATGCTTTACTTCTTGTTTACTGTATCTCTCTGACCTTCCTATTGACGATGAAACACAGAAATTGCATCGGAATTAAATACAAAAGGCACAATGCCTACTTAAGTACAAGAAAACAGACTCTTCTTACTGTCTATGTTTTGAACCATTCATGTGACACTAGTTATAGCTTCCGATGCTTCACTTCAGGTTTACTGTATCCATCTGACCTTATTATTGACGATGAAACTCAGAAATTGCATCGGAATTAAATACAAAAGGCACAATGCCGACTTATGTACAAGAAAACTGACTGTTCTTACTGTCTATGTTTCAACCATTCATGTGACACTAGCTATAGATTCCGATGCTTCACTTTAGGTCTCCTGTATCCCTCTGATCTTCTTATTGACGATGAAAGACAGAAATTGCATCGGAATTAAATACAAAAGGCACAATGCTGACATAAGTACAAGAAAACTGAATCTTCTTACTGACTATGTTTTGAACCATTCCTGTGACACTAGTTATAGTTTCCGATGATTCACTTCAGGTTTACTGTATCCCTCTGACCTTCTTATTGACGGTGAAGCACAGATTTTGCATCGGAATTAAATACAAATGGCACAATGCCGACTTAAGTACAAGAAAACTAACTCTTCTAACTTTCTAAGTTCGAACCATTCCTGTTACACTAGTTATAGATTCCGATGCTTCACTTGAGGCTTACTGTATCCCACTGACCATCTTATTGACGATGAAACACAGAAATTGTATCGGATTTAAATACAAAAGGCACAATGATGACTTAAGTACAAGAAAACTGACTCTTCTCACTGTCTATGTTTTAAACCATTCATGTGACACTAGTTATAGATTCCAATGCTTCACTTCAGGTCTACTGTACCCCTCTGACCTTCTTACTGACGATGAAACACAGAAATTGCATCGGAATTAAATACATAAGGCACATTGCCGACTTAAGTACAAGAAAACTGACTCTTCTTACAGTCTATGTTTTGAACCATTCCTGTGACACTAGTTATAGATTCCAATGCTTCACTTGAGGTTTACTGTATCCCTCTGACTTTCTTATTGACGTTGATACACAGAAATTGCATCGGAATTAAATACAAAAGGCACAATGCAGACTTAAGCACAAGAAAACTGAATCTTCTTACTGCCTATGTTTTGTACCATTCCTGTGACACTAGTTATAGATTCCGATGCATCACTTCATTTTTACTGTATTCCTCTGACTTTCTTATTGACGATTAAACACAGAAATTGCATCGGAAATAATTAGAAAAGGCACTACGCCGACTTAAGTACAAGAGAACTGACTCTTCTTACTCTCTATGCTTTGAACCATTCCTGTGACACTAGTTATAGATTCGATGCTTCACTTCAGGTTTACTGTATCCCTCTGACCTTGTTATTGTCGATGAAACACAGATATTGCTTGGGAATTAAATACAAAAGGCACAATGCCGACTTAAGTACAATAAAACTGACTCTTCTTACTGTCTATGATTTGAACCATTCCTGTGACACTAGTTATAGATTCCGATGCTTCACTTCAGGGTTACTGTATACCTCTGACCTTCTTATTGACGATGAAACACAGAAATTCCTTCGGAATTAAATAGGAAAGGTACAATGCCGACT
>NW_025727983.1:0-27775 GCF_021461385.2 Schistocerca piceifrons | reverse complement strand
AAGAAGGTCCAAGTAATACAGTAAATCTGGAGTGAAGCATCGGAATCAGTAACTAGTGTCACAGGAATATTTGAAAACATAGACAGTAAGAAGATACAGTCTTCTTGTACTTAAGTCGGCATTGTGCCTTTTGTATTTAATTCCGCTGCAATTTCTGTGTTTCATCGTCAATAAGAAGGTCAGAGGGATACAGTAAACCTGAAGTGAAGCATCGGAATCTATAACTAGTGTCAGAGGAATGGTTCAAAACATAGTCAGAAAGAATGGTCAGTCTTCTTGTCCTTAAGTCGGCATTGTGCCTTTTGTATTTAATTCCGATGACATTTCTGAGTTTCATCGTCAAGAAGAAGGTCCAAGGGATACAGTAAACCTGGAGTGTAGCATCGGAATCTGTAACTAGTGTCACAGGAATGCTTGAAAACATAGTCAGTAAGAATAGTCAGTCTTCAAGTACTTAAGTCGGCATTGTGCCTTTTGTATTTAATTCCGATGCAATTTCTGTGTTTCATCGTCAATAAGAAGGTCCAAGGGATAAGGTAAACCTGAAGTGAATCATCGGAATCTATAACTAGTGTCACAGGAATGGTTCAAAACATAGTCAGTAAGAAGAGTCAGTCTTCATGTACTTAAGACGGCAATGTGCCTTTTGTATTTAATTCCGATGCAATTTCTGTGCTTCATCGTCAATAAGAAGGTCCAATGGATACAGTAAACCTGAAGTGAAGCATCGGAATCTATAACTAGTGTCACAGGAATGGTTCAAAACATAGTCAGTAAGAAGAGTCAGTCTTCTTGTACTTAAGTCGGCATATTTGCCTAATCTATTTAATACCGATGCAATTTCAGTGTATCATCGACAATAAGAAGTTCCAAGGGATACAGTAAACCTGGAGTGAACCATCGGAATCTATAACTAGAGTCAATGGAATGGTTCAAAGCATAGACAGTAAGAAGAGTCAGTCTTCATGTACTTAAGTGGGCATTGTGCCTTTTGTATTTAATTCCGGTGCAATTTCTGTGTTTCATCGTGAATAAGAAGGTCAGTGGGATACAGTAAACCAAAAAAATGAAGCATCGGAATCTATAACAAGTGTCACAGGAATGGTTCAAAACATAGTCAAAAAGAGGGGTCAGTCTTCTTGTCCTTAAGTCGGTATTGTGCCTTTTGTATCTAATTCCGATGCAATTTCTGTGTTTAATCGTCAATAAGAAGGTCCAAGGGAAACAGTAAACCTGAAGTGAAGCATTGGAATCTATAACAAGTGTCACAGGAATCGTTCAAAACATAGTCAGTAAGAAGAGTCGGTCTTCATGTACTTATGTCGGCATTGTCCCTTTTGTATTTAATTCCGATGCAATTTCAGTGTCTCTTCGTCAATAACAAGGTCAGAGGGATACAGTAAACCTGAAGTGAAGCACCGGAATCTATAACTAGTGTCACAGGTATGGCTCAAAGCATTGACATTAAGAAGAGTCAGTCTTCTTGTACTTGAGACGGCATTGTGCTTTTTGTATTAAATTCCGATGCAATATCTGTGTTTCATCGTCAATAAGAAGGTCCAAGGGATACAGTAAACTTGAAGTCAAGGATCGGAATCTATAACTAGTGTCACAGGAATGGTTCAAAATATAGACAGTAAGAAGATACAGTCTTCTTGTACTTAAGTCGACATTGTGACCTTTCTATTTAATTCCGATGCAATTTCTGTGTTCCATCGTCAATAAGAAGGTCCAAGGGAGACAGGAAACCTGAAGTGAAGCATCGGAATCTATAACAAGTGTCACAGGAATCGTTCAAAACATAGTCAGTAAGAAGAGTCGGTCTTCAAGTACTTATGTCGGCATTGTGCCTTTTGTATTTAATTCCGATGCAATTTCAGTGTCTCATAGTCAATAAGAAGGTCCAAGGGATACAGTAAACCTGAAGTGAAGCATCGGAATCTATAACTAGTGTCACAGGAATGGTTCAAACATAGTCAGTAAGAAGAGTCAGTCTTCATGTACTTAAGTCGGCATTGTGCCTTTTGTATTTAATTCCGATGCAATTTCTGTGTTTCATCGTCAATAAGAAGGTATAAGGGATACAGTAAACCTGAAGTGAAGCATCGGAATCTATAACTAATGTCACATGAATGGTTCAAAACATAGTCAGTAAGAAGAGGTAGTCTTCTTGTTCTTAAGTCGGCATATTTGCCTAATCTATTTAATACCGAAGAAATTTCAGTTTTTCATCGACAATAAGAAGGTCAGAGGTATACAGTAAACCTGAAGTGAAGCATCGGAATCTATAACTAGTGTCACAGGAATGGTTCAAACATAGTCAGTAAGAAGAGTCAGTCTTCATGTGCTTAAGTCGGCATTATGCCTTTTGTATTTAATTCCGATGCATTTTCTGTGTTTCATCGTCAATAAGAAGGTCCAAGGGATACAGTAAACCTGGAGTGAAGCATCGGAATCTATAACTAGTGTCACAGGAATGGTTCAAAACATAGACAGTAAGAAGATACAGTCTTCTTGTACTTAAGTCGACATTGTGACCTTTCTATTTAATTCCGATGGAATTTCTGTGTTTCATCGTCAATAAGAAGGTCCAAGGGATACAGTAAACCTGAAGTAAAGCATCGGAATCTATAACTAGTGTCACAGGAATGGTTCAAATCATAGTCAGTAAGAAGAGTCGGTCTTCATGTACTTAAGTCGGCATTGTGCCTTTTGTATTTAATTCCCGTGCAATTTCTGTGTTTCATCGTCAATAAGAACGTCAGAGGGATACAGTAAACCTGAAGTGAATCATCGGATTATTAACTAGTGTCACAGGAATGGTTCAAATCATAGTCAGTAAGAAGAGTCAGGCTTCCTGTACTTAAGTCGGCATTGTGCCTTTGCTATTTGATTCCGATGCAATATCTGTGTTTCATCGTCAATAAGAAGGTCAGAGGGATACAGTAAACCTGAAGTGAAGCATCGGAATCTATAACTAATGTCACAGGAATGGTTCAAAACATAGTCAGTAACAAGAGTCAGTCTTTTTGTACTTAAGTCGGCATTGTGCCTTTTGTATTTAATTCCGATGTAATTTCTGTACTTCATCGTCAATAAAAAGGTCCAAATGATACAGTAAACCTGAAGTGAATCATCGGAATCTATAACTAGTGTCACAGGATTGGTTCAAAACACAGTCAGTAAGAAGAGTCAGTCTTCTTGTCCTTAAACCGGCATTGTGCCTTTTCTATTTAAATCCGAAGCAATTTCTGTGTTTCATCGTCAATAGGAAGGTCCATGGGATACAGTAAACCTGGAGTGTAGCATCGGAATCTATAACTAGTGTCACAGGAATGGTTCAAAACATAGAAAGTAAGAAGAGTCAGTCTTCATGTACCTAAGGCGGCATTCTACCTTTTGTATTTAATTCTGATGCAATTTCTGTGTTTCATCGTCAATAAGAAAGTCCAAGGGATACAGTAAACCTGAAGTGAAGCGTCGGACTCTATATCCAGTGTCACAGGAATGGTTCAAATCATAGTCAGTAAGAAGAGTCAGTCTTCTTGTCCTTAAGTCGGCATTGTGCCTTTTGTATTTAATTCCGATGCAATTTCTGTGTTTCATCGTCAATAAGAAGGTCAGATTGATACGGTAAACATGAAGTGAAGCATCGGAATCTATAACTAGTGTCATAGGAATGGTTCAAAGCATAGACAGTAAGAAGTGTCAGTCTTCTTGCACTTAAGTCGGCATTGTACCTTTTCTATTTAATTCCGATGCAATATCTGTGTTTCATCGTCAATAAGAATGTCAGAGGGATACAGTAAACCTGAAGTCTAGCATAGGAATCTATAACTAGTGTCACAGGAATGGTTCAAAACATAGTCAGTAACGAGAGTCATTCTTTTTGTAATTAAGTCGGCATTGTGCCTTTTGTATTTAATTCCGTTGTAATTTCTGTGTTTCATCGTCAATAAGAAGGTCAGAGGGATACAGTAAACCTAAAGTGAAGCATCGGAATCTCTAACTAGTGTCAATGGAATGGTTCAAATCATACTCAGTAAGAAGAGTCAGTCTTCTTGGACTTAAGTCGGCATTGTGCCTTTTGTATTTAATTCCGGTGCAATTTCTGTGTTTCATCGTGAATAAGAAGGTCAGTGGGATACAGTAAACCAAAAAAATGAAGCATCGGAATCTATAACTAGTGCCACAGGAATGGTTCAACACATAGTCAAAAAGAAGGGTCAGTCTTCTTGTCCTTAAGTCGGCATTGTGCCTTTTGTATCTATTTCCGATGCAATTTCTGTGTTTAATCGTCAATAAGAAGGACCAAGGGATTCAATAAACCTGAAGTGAAGCATCGGAATCTATAACTAGTGTTACAGGAATGGTTCAAACATAGTCAGTAAGGAGAGACAGTCTTCTTGTCCTTATGTCGGCCTTGTGCCTTTTGTATTTAATTCCGATGCAATTTCAATGTTTCATCGTCAATAAGAAGGTCCAAGGGATACAGAAAAACCTGAAGTGAAGCATCGGAATATATAAGTAGTGTCACAGGAATGGTTCAAAACATAGTCAGTAAGGAGAGTCAGTCTTCTTGTCCTTAAGTCGGCATTATGCCTTTTGTATTTAATTCCGGTGAATTTTCTGTGTTTCATCGTCAATAAGAAGGTCCAAGGGATACAGTAAACCAGGAGTGAAGCATCGGAATCTATAACTAGTGTCACAGGAATGGTTCAAAACATAGACAGTAAGAAGATACAGTCTTCTTGTACTTAAGTCGGCATTGTGAATTTTCTATTTAATTCCAATGCAATTTCTGTATTTCATCGTCAATAAGAAGGTCCAAGGGATACAGTAAACCTGAAGTAAAGCATCGGAATCTATAACTAGTGTCAATGGAATGGTTCAAAGCATAGACAGTAAGAAGAGTCAGTCTTCATGTACTTAAGTCGGCATTGTGCCTTTTGTATTTAATTCCGGTGCAATTTCTGTGTTTCATCGTGAATAAGAAGGTCTGAGGGATACAGTAAACCTGAAGTGAAGCATCAGAATCTATAACTAGTGTCACAGGAATGGTTCAAAATATAGACAGTAAGAAGATACAGTCTTCTTGTACTTAAGTCGGCATTGTGAATTTTCTATTTAATTCCGATGCAATTTCTGTGTTCCATCGTCAATAAGAAGGTCCAAGGGATACAGTAAACCTGGAGTGATGCATCGGAATCCATAACTAGTGTCACAGGAATCGTTCAAATCATAGTCAGTAAGAAGAGTCGGTCTTCATGTACTTAAGTCGGCATTGTGGCTTTTGTATTTAATTCTGTTGCAATTTCAGTGTCTCATCGTCAATAAGAAGGTCCAAGGGATACAGTAAACCTGAAGTGAATCATCGGAATCTATAACTAGTGCCACAGGAAAGGTTCAAAACATAGTCAGTAAGAAGAGTCAGTCTTCATGTACTTAAGTTGGCATTGTGCCTTTTGTATTTAATTCCGATGCAATTTCTGTGTTTCATCGTCAATAAGAAGGTCCAAGGGAGACAGGAAACCTGAAGTGAGGCATCGGAATCTATAACAAGTGTCACAGGAATCGTTCAAAACATAGTCAGTAAGAAGAGTCGGTCTTCATGTACTTATGTCGACATTGTGCCTTTTGTATTTAATTCCGATGCAATTTCAGTGTCTCATAGTCAATAAGAAGGACCAAGGGATACAGTAAACCTGAAGTGAAGCATCGGAATCTATAACTAGTGTCACAGGAATGGTTCAAACATAGTCAGTAAGAAGAGTCAGTCTTCATGTACTTAAGTCGGCATTGTGCCTTTTGTATTTAATTCCGATGCATTTCTGTGTTTCATCGTCAATAAGAAGGTATAAGGGATACAGTAAACCTGAAGTGAAGCATCGGAATCTATAACTAATGTCACATGAATGGTTCAAAACATAGTCAGTAAGAAGAGGTAGTCTTCTTGTTCTTAAGTCGGCATATTTGCCTAATCTATTTAATACCGAAGCAATTTCAGTGTTTCATCGACAATAAGAAGGTCAGAGGTATACAGTAAACCTGAAGTGAAGCATCGGAATCTATAACTAGTGTCACAGGAATGGTTCAAAACATAGTCAGTAAGATGAGTCAGTCATCATGTGCTTAAGTCGGCATTATGCCTTTTGTATTTAATTCCGGTGCATTTTCTGTGTTTCATCGTCAATAAGAAGGTCCAAGGGATACAGTTAACCTGGAGTGAAGCATCGGAATCTATAACTAGTGTCACAGGAATGGTTCAAAACATAGACAGTAAGAAGATACAGTCTTCTTGTACTTAAGTCGACATTGTGACCTTTCTATTTAATTCCGATGCAATTTCTGTGTTTCATCGTCAATAAGAAGGTCCAAGGGATACAGTAAACCTGAAGTAAAGCATCGGAATCTATAACTAGTGTCACAGGAATGGTTCAAAACATAGTCACTAAGAAGAGTCGGTCTTCATGTACTTAAGTCGGCATTGTGCCTTTTGTATTTAATTCCCGTGCAATTTCTGTGTTTCATCGTCAATGAGAAGGTCAGAGGGATACAGTAAACCTGAAGTGAATCATCGGATTCTATAACTAGTGTCACAGGAATGGTTCAAATCATAGTCAGTAAGAAGAGTCAGGCTTCCTGTACTTAAGTCGGCATTGTGCCTTTGCTATTTGATTCCGATGCAATTTCTGTGTTTCATCGTCAATAAGAAGGTCAGAGGGATACAGTAAACCTGAAGTGAAGCATCGGAATCTATAACTAATGTCACAGGAATGGTTCAAAACATAGTCAGTAACAAGAGTCAGTCTTTTTGTACTTAAGTCGGCATTGTGCCTTTTGTATTTAATTCCGATGTAATTACTGTACTTCATCGTCAATAAAAAGGTCCAAATGATACAGTAAACCTGAAGTGAATCATCGGAATCTATAACTAGTGTCACAGGATTGGTTCAAAACACAGTCAGTAAGAAGAGTCAGTCTTCTTGTCCTCAAAACGGCATTGTGCCTTTTCTATTTAAATCCGAAGCAATTTCTGTGTTTCATCGTCAATAAGAAGGTCCATGGGATACAGTAAACCTGGAGTGTAGCATCGGAATCTATAACTAGTGTCACAGGAATGGTTCAAAACATAGAAAGTAAGAAGAGTCAGTCTTCATGTACCTAAGTCGGCATTGTGCCTTTTGTATTTAATTCCGATGCAATTTCTGTGTTTCATCGTCAATAAGAAAGTCCAAGGGATACAGCAAACCTGAAGTGAAGCATCGGAATCTATAACTAGTGTCAATGGAATGGTTCAAAACATAGACAGTATGAAGAGTCAGTCTTCTTGTCCTTAAGTCGGTATTGTGCCTTTTGTATTTAATTCCGATGTAATTTCTGTGTTTCATCGTGAATAAGAAGGTCAGAGGGATACAAAAAACCTGAAGTGAAGCATCGGACTCTATAACCAGTGTCACAGGAATGGTTCAAATCATAGTCAGTAAGAAGAGTCAGTCTTCTTGTCCTTAAGTCGGCATTGTGCCTTTTGTATTTAATTCCGATGCAATTTCTGTGTTTCGTCGTCAATAAGAAGGTCAGAGGGATACAGTAAACCTGAAGTGAAGCATCGGAATCTCTAACTAGTGTCAATGGAATGGTTCAAATCATACACAGTAAGAAGAGTCAGTCTTCTTGTACTTAAGTCGGCATTGTGCCTTTTGTATTTAATTCCGGTGCAATTTCTGTGTTTCATCGTGAATAAGAAGGTCAGTGGGATACAGTAAACCAAAAAAATGAAGCATCGGAATCTATAACTAGTGTCACAGGAATGGTTCAAAGCATAGACAAAAAGAGGGGTCAGTCTTCTTGTCCTTAAGTCGGCATTGTGCCTTTTGTATCTAATTCCGATGCGTTTTCTGTGTTTAATCGTCAATAAGAGGGTCCAAGGGATACAATAAACCTGAAGTGAAGCATCGGAATCTATAACTAGTGTCACAGGAATGGTTCAAAACATAGTCAGTAAGAAGAGACAGTCTTCTTGTCCTTATGTCGGCCTTGTGCCTTTTGTATTTAATTCCGATGCATTTTTAATGTTTCATCGTCAATAAGAAGGTCCAAGGGATACAGAAATACCTGAAGTGAAGCATCGGAAGATATAAGTAGTGTCACAGGAATGGTTCAAAACATAGTCGGTAAGAAGTGTCAGTCTTCATGTACTTAAGTCGGCATTGTGCCTTTTGTATTTAATTCCGATGCAATTTCTGTGTTTCATCGTCAATAAGAAGGTCCAAGGGATACAGTAAACCTGAAGTGAAGCATCAAAATCTATAACTACTGTCACAGGAATTGTTCAAAACATAGTCAGTAAGAAGAGTCAGTCTTCTTGTCCATAAGTCGGCATTGTGCCATTTGTATTTAATTCCGATGCAATTTCTGTGTTTCATCGTCAATAAGAAGGTCCAAGGGAAACAGTAAACCTGAAGTGAAGCATTGGAATCTATAACAAGTGTCACAGGAATCGTTCAAAACATAGTCAGTAAGAAGAGTCGGTCTTCATGTACTTAAGTCGGCATTGTCCCTTTTGTATTTTTTTCCGATGCAATTTCAGTGTCTCTTCGTCAATAACAAGGTCAGAGGGATACAGTAAACCTGAAGTGAAGCATCCGAATCTATAACTAGTGTCACAGGTATGGCTCAAATCATTGACATTAGGAAGAGTCAGTCTTCTTGTACTTGAGACGGCATTGTGCTTTTTGTATTAAATTCCGATGCAATATCTGTGTTTCATCGTCAATAAGAAGGTCCAAGGGATACAGTAAACTTGAAGTCAAGCATCGGAATCTATAACTAGTGTCACAGGAATAGTTCAAAACATAGTCAGTAAGAAGAGTCAGTCTTCTTGTCCTTAAGTCGGCATTGTGCCTTTTGTAGTTAATTCAGATGCTATTTCTGTATTTCATCGTCAATAAGAAGGTCCAAGCAATACAGTAAATCTGGAGTGAAGCATCGGAATCAGTAACTAGTGTCACAGGAATATTTCAAATCATAGACAGTAAGAAGATACAGTCTTCTTGTACTTAAGTCGGCATTGTGCCTTTTGTATTTAATTCCGATGCAATTTCTGTGTTTCATCGTCAATAAGAAGGTCAGAGGGATACAGTAAACCTGTAGTGAAGCATCGGAATCTATAACTAGTGTCAGAGGAATGGTTCAAAACATAGTCAGAAAGAATGGTCAGTCTTCTTGTCCTTAAGTCGGCATTGTGCCTTTTGTATTTAATTCCGATGAAATTTCTGTGTTTCATCGTCAAGAAGAAGGTCCAAGGGATACAGTAAACCTGGAGTGTAGCATCGGAATCTGTAACTAGTGTCACAGGAATGCTTGAAAACATAGTCAGTAAGAAAAGTCAGTCTTCAAGTACTTATGTCGGCATTGTGCCTTTTGTATTTAATTCCGATGCAATTTCTGTGTTTCATCGTCAATAAGAAGGTCCAAGGGAAACAGTAAACCTGAAGTGAAGCATTGGAATCTATAACAAGTGTCACAGGAATCGTTCAAAACATAGTCAGTAAGAAGAGTCGGTCTTCATGTACTTAAGTCGGCATTGTCCCTTTTGTATTTAATTCCGATGCAATTTCAGTGTCTCTTCGTCAATAACAAGGTCAGAGGGATACAAAAAACCTGAAGTGAAGCATCCGAATCTATAACTAGTGTCACAGGTATGGCTCAAATCATTGACATTAGGAAGAGTCAGTCTTCTTGTACTTGAGACGGCATTGTGCTTTTTGTATTAAATTCCGATGCAATATCTGTGTTTCATCGTCAATAAGAAGGTCCAAGGGATACAGTAAACTTGATGTCAAGCATCGGAATCTATAACTAGTGTCACAGGAATAGTTCAAAACATAGTCAGTAAGAAGAGTCAGTCTTCTTGTCCTTAAGTCGGCATTGTGCCTTTTGTAGTTAATTCAGATGCTATTTCTGTATTTCATCGTCAATAAGAAGGTCCAAGCAATACAGTAAATCTGGAGTGAAGCATCGGAATCAGTAACTAGTGTCACAGGAATATTTCAAACATAGACAGTAAGAAGATACAGTCTTCTTGTACTTAAGTCGGCATTGTGCCTTTTGTATTTAATTCCGATGCAATTTCTGTGTTTCATCGTCAGTAAGAAGGTCAGAGGGATACAGTAAACCTGAAGTGAAGCATCGGAATCTATAACTAGTGTCAGAGGAATGGTTCAAAACATAGTCAGAAAGAATGGTCAGTCTTCTTGTCCTTAAGTCGGCATTGTGCCTTTTGTATTTAATTCCGATGAAATTTCTGTGTTTCATCGTCAAGAAGAAGGTCCAAGGGATACAGTAAACCTGGAGTGTAGCATCGGAATCTGTAACTAGTGTCACAGGAATGCTTGAAAACATAGTCAGTAAGAAAAGTCAGTCTTCATGTACTTAAGACGGCAATGTGCCTTTTGTATTTAATTCCGATGCAATTTCTGTGCTTCATCGTCAATAAGAAGGTCCAATGGATACAGTAAACCTGAAGTGAAGCATCGGAATCTATAACTAGTGTCACAGGAATGGTTCAAAACATAGTCAGTAAGAAGAGTCAGTCTTCTTGTACTTAAGCCGGCATATTTGCCTAATCTATTTAATACCGATGCAATTTCAGTGTTTCATCGACAATAAGAAGTTCCAAGGGATACAGTAAACCTGGAGTGAAGCATCGGAATCTATAACTAGAGTCAATGGAATGGTTCAAAGCATAGACAGTAAGAAGAGTCAGTCTTCATGTACTTAAGTGGGCATTGTGTCTTTTGTATTTAATTCCGATGTCCGCCCCAGTAGCTGAGTGGTCAGCGTGACGGATTGTCGTCCTCTGGGCCCGGGTTCGATTCCCGGCTGGGTCGGAGATTTTCTCCGCTCAGGTACTGGGTGTTGTGTTGTGTTCATCATCATTTCATCCCCATCCGGCGTGCAGGTCGCCCAATGTGGCGCCGAATGTAATAAGACCTGCGCCCAGGCGGCTGGACCTGCCCCGCAAGGGGCCTCCCGGCCAATGACGCCAAACGCTCATCATCATTTAATTCCGATGCAATATCTGTGTTTCATCGTCAATAAGAATGTCAGAGGGATACAGTAAACCTGAAGTCTAGCATCGGAATCTATAACTAGTGTCACAGGAATGGTTCAAAACATAGTCAGTAACGAGAGTCAGTCTTTTTGTACTTAAGTCGGCATTGTGCCTTTTGTATTTAATTCAGATGTAATTTCTGTGTTTCATCGTCAAAAAGAAGGTCAGAGGGATACAGTAAACCTGAAGTGAAGCGTCGGAATCTCTAACTAGTGTCAATGGAATGGTTCAAATCATACACAGTAAGAAGAGTCAGTCTTCTTGTACTTAAGTCGGCATTGTGCCTTTTGTATTTAATTCCGGTGCAATTTCTGTGTTTCATCGTGAATAAGAAGGTCAGTGGGATACAGTAAACCAAAAAAATGAAGCATCGGATTCTATAACTAGTGTCACAGGAATGGTTCAAAACATAGTCAAAAAGAGGGGTCAGTCTTCTTGTCCTTAAGTCGGCATTGTGCCTTTTGTATCTAATTCCGATGCAATTTCTGTGTTTAATCGTCAATAAGAAGGTCCAAGGGATACAATAAACCTGAAGTGAAGCATCGGAATCTATAACTAGTGTCTCAGGAATGGTTCAAAACATAGTCAGTAAGAAGAGAGAGTCTTCTTGTCCTTATGTCGGCCTTGCGCCTTTTGTATTTAATTCCGATGCAATTTTAATGTTTCATCGTCAATAAGAAGGTCCAAGGGATACAGAAAAACCTGAAGTGAAGCATCGGAAGATATAAGTAGTGTCACAGGAATGGTTCAAAACACAGTCGGTAACAAGTGTCAGTCTTCATGTACTTAAGTCGGCATTGTGCCTTTTATATTTAATTCCGATGCAATTTCTGTGTTTCATCGTCAATAAGAAGGTCCAAGGGATACAGTAAACCTGAAGTGAAGCATCGGAATCTATAACAAGTGTCACAGGAATTGTTCAAAACACAGTCAGTAAGAAGAGTCAGTCTTCTTGTCCATAAGTCGGCATTGTGCCATTTGTATTTAATTCCGATGCAATTTCTGTGTTTCATCGTCAATAAGAAGGTCCAAGGGAAACAGTAAACCTGAAGTGAAGCATTGGAATCTACAACAAGTGTCACAGGAATCGTTCAAAACATAGTCAGTAAGAAGAGTCGGTCTTCATGTACTTAAGTCGGCATTGTCCCTATTGTATTTAATTCCGATGCAATTTCAGTGTCTCTTCGTCAATAACAAGGTCAGAGGGATACAGTAAACCTGAAGTGAAGCATCGGAATCTATAACTAGTGTCACAGGTATGGCTCAAAGCATTGACATTAAGAAGAGTCAGTCTTCTTGTACTTGAGACGGCATTGTGCTTTTTGTATTAAATTCCGATGCAATATCTGTGTTTCATCGTCAATAAGAAGGTCCAAGGGATACAGTAAACTTGAAGTCAAGCATCGGAATCTATAACTAGTGTCACAGGAATGGTTCAAAACATAGTCAGTAAGAAGAGTCAGTCTTCTTGTCCTTAAGTCGGCATTGTGCCTTTTGTAGTTAATTCCGATGCTATTTCTGTATTTCATCGTCAATAAGAAGGTCCAAGTAATACAGTAAATCTGGAGTGAAGCAACGGAATCAGTAACTAGTGTCACAGGAATATTTCAAAACATAGACAGTAAGAAGATACAGTCTTCTTGTACTTAAGTCGGCATTGTGCCTTTTGTATTTAATTCCGGCGCAATTCCTGTGTTTCATCGTCAATAATAAGGTCAGAGGGATGCAGTAAACCTAAAGTGAAGCATCGGAATCTATAACTAGTGTCACAGGAATGGTTCAAAGCATAGACAGTAAGAAGAGTCAGTCTTCATGTGCTTAAGTCGGCATTATGCCATTTGTATTTAATTCCGATGCATTTTCTGTGTTTCATCGTCAATAAGAAGGTCCAAGGGATACAGTAAACCTGGAGTGAAGCATCGGAATCTATAACTAGTGTCACAGGAATGGTTCAAAACATAGACAGTAAGAAGATACAGTCTTCTTGTACTTAAGTCGACATTGTGACCTTTCTATTTAATTCCGATGCAATTTCTGTGTTTCATCGTCAATAAGAAGGTCCAAGTGATACAGTAAACCTGAAGTAAAGCATCGGAATCTATAACTAGTGTCACAGGAATGGTTCAAAACATAGTCAGAAAGAAGAGTCGGTCTTCATGTACTTAAGTCGGCATTGTGCCTTTTGTATTTAATTCCCGTGCAGTTTCTGTGTTTCATCGTCAATAAGAAGGTCAGAGGGATACAGTAAACCTGAAGTGAATCATCGGATTCTATAACTAGTGTCACAGGAATGGTTCAAATCATAGTCAGTAAGAAGAGTCAGGCTTCCTGTACTTAAGTCGGCATTGTGCCTTTGCTATTTGATTCCGATGCAATTTCTGTGTTTCATCGTCAATAAGAAGGTCAGAGGGATACAGTAAACCTGAAGTGAAGCATCGGAATCTATAACTAATGTCACAGGAATGGTTCAAAACATAGTCAGTAACAAGAGTCAGTCTTTTTGTACTTAAGTCGGCATTGTGCCTTTTGTATTTAATTCCGATGTAATTTCTGTACTTCATCGTCAATAAAAAGGTCCAAATGATACAGTAAACCTGAAGTGAATCATCGGAATCTATAACTAGTGTCACAGGATTGGTTCAAAACACAGTCAGTAAGAAGAGTCAGTCTTCTTGTCCTCAAAACGGCATTGTGCCTTTTCTATTTAAATCCGAAGCAATTTCTGTCTTTCATCGTCAATAAGAAGGTCCATGGGATACAGTAAACCTGGAGTGTAGCATCGGAATCTATAACTAGTGTCACAGGAATGGTTCAAAACATAGAAAGTAAGAAGAGTCAGTCTTCATGTACCTAAGTCGGCATTGTGCCTTTTGTATTTAATTCCGATGCAATTTCTGTGTTTCATCGTCAATAAGAAAGTCCAAGGGATACAGTAAACCTGAAGTGAAGCATCGGAATCTATAACTAGTGTCAATGGAATGGTTCAAAACATAGACAGTAAGAAGAGTCAGTCTTCTTGTACTTAAGTCGGCATTGTGCCTTTTGTATTTAATTCCGGTGCAATTTCTGTGTTTCATCGTGAATAAGAAGGTCAGTGGGATACAGTAAACCAAAAAAATGAAGCATCGGAATCTATAACTTGTGTCACAGGAATGGTTCAAAGCATAGTCAAAAACAGGGGTCAGTCTTCTTGTCCTTAAGTCGGCATTGTGCCTTTTGTATCTAATTCCGATGCAATTTCTGTGTTTAATCGTCAATAAGAAGGTCCAAGGGATACAATAAACCTGAAGTGAAGCATCGGAATCTATAACTAGTGTCACAGGAATGGTTCAAAACATAGTCAGTAAGAGGAGACAGTCTTCTTGTCCTTATGTCGGCCTTGTGCCTTTTGTATTTAATTCCGATGCAATTTTAATGTTTCATCGTCAGTAAGAAGGTCCAAGGGATACAGAAAAACCTGAAGTGAAGCATCGGAAGATATAAGTAGTGTCACAGGAATGGTTCAAAACATAGTCGGTAAGAAGTGTCAGTCTTCATGTACTTAAGTCGGCATTGTGCCTTTTGTATTTAATTCCGATGCAATTTCTGTGTTTCATCGTCAATAAGAAGGTCCAAGGGATACAGTAAACCTGAAGTGAAGCATCGGAATCTATAACTAGTGTCACAGGAATTGTTCAAAACATAGTCAGTAAGAAGAGTCAGTCTTCTTGTCCATAAGTCGGCATTGTGCCATTTGTATTTAATTCCGATGCAATTTCTGTGTTTCATCGTCAATAAGAAGGTCCAAGGGAAACAGTAAACCTGAAGTGAAGCATTGGAATCTATAACAAGTGTCACAGGAATCGTTCAAAACATAGTCAGTAAGAAGAGTCGGTCTTCATGTACTTAAGTCGGCATTGTCCCTTTTGTATTTAAATCCGATGCAATTTCTGTGTTTCATCGTCAATAAGAAGGTCCAAGGGATACAGTAAACCTGAAGTGAACATCGGAATCTATAACTAGTGTCACAGGAATGGTTCAAAACATAGAAAGTAAGAAGAGTCAGTCTTCATGTACCTAAGTCGGCATTGTGCCTTTTGTATTTAATTCCGATGCAATTTCTGTGTTTCATCGTCAATAAGAAAGTCCAAGGGATACAGTAAACCTGAAGTGAAGCATCGGAATCTGTAACTAGTGTCAATGGAATGGTTCAAAACATAGACAGTATGAAGAGTCAGTCTTCTTGTCCTTAAGTCGGCATTGTGCCTTTTGTATTTAATTCCGATGTAATTTCTGTGTTTCATCGTGAATAAGAAGGTCAGAGGGATACAAAAAACCTGAAGTGAAGCATCGGACTCTATAACCAGTGTCACAGGAATGGTTCAAATCATAGTCAGTAAGAAGAGTCAGTCTTCTTGTCCTTAAGTCGGCATTGTGCCTTTTGTATTTAATTCCGGTGCAATTTCTGTGTTTCATCGTCAATAAGAAGGTCAGAGGGATACAGTAAACCTGAAGTGAAGCATCGGAATCTCTAACTAGTGTCAATGGAATGGTTCAAATCATACACAGTAAGAAGAGTCAGTCTTCTTGTACTTAAGTCGGCATTGTGCCTTTTGTATTTAATTCCGGTGCAATTTCTGTGTTTCATCGTGAATAAGAAGGTCAGTGGGATACAGTAAACCAAAAAAATGAAGCATCGGAATCTATAACTAGTGTCACAGGAATGGTTCAAAGCATAGTCAAAAAGAGGGGTCAGTCTTCTTGTCCTTAAGTCGGCATTGTGCCTTTTGTATCTAATTCCGATGCAATTTCTGTGTTTAATCGTCAATAAGAAGGTCCAAGGGATACAATAAACCTGAAGTGAAGCATCGGAATCTATAACTAGTGTCACAGGAATGGTTCAAAACATAGTCAGTAAGAAGAGACAGTCTTCTTGTTCTTATGTCGGCCTTGTGCCTTTTGTATTTAATTCCGATGCAATTTTAATGTTTCATCGTCAATAAGAAGGTCCAAGGGATACAGAAAAAAATGAAGTGAAGCATCGGAAGATATAAGTAGTGTCACAGGAATGGTTCAAAACATAGTCGGTAAGAAGTGTCAGTCTTCATGTACTTAAGTCGGGATTGTGCCTTTTGTAGTTAATTCAGATGCTATTTCTGTATTTCATCGTCAATAAGAAGGTCCAAGTAATACAGTAAATCTGGAGTGAAGCATCGGAATCAGTAACTAGTGTCACAGGAATATTTCAAAACATAAACAGTAAGAAGATACAGTCTTCTTGTACTTAAGTCGGCATTGTGCCTTTTGTATTTAATTCCGATGCAATTTCTGTGTTTCATCGTCAATAAGAAGGTCAGAGGGATACAGTAAACCTGAAGTGAAGCATCGGAATCTATAACTAGTGTCAGAGGAATGGTTCAAAACATAGTCAGAAAGAATGGTCAGTCTTCTTGTCCTTAAGTCGGCATTGTGACTTTTGTATTTAATTCCGATGAAATTTCTGTGTTTCATCGTCAAGAAGAAGGTCCAAGGGATACAGTAAACCTGGAGTGTAGCATCGGAATCTGTAACTAGTGTCACAGGAATGCTTGAAAGCATAGTCAGTAAGAAAAGTCAGTCTTCAAGTACTTAAGTCGGCATTGTGCCTTTTGTATTTAATTCCGATGCAATTTCTGTGTTTCATCGTCAATAAGAAGGTCCAAGGGATACAGTAAACCTGAAGTGAAGCATCGGAATCTATAACTAGTGTCACAGGAATGGTTCAAAACATAGTCAGTAAGATGAGTCAGTCTTCATGTACTTAAGACGGCAATGTGCCTTTTGTATTTAATTCCGATGCAATTTCTGTGCTTCATCGTCAATAAGAAGGTCCAATGGATACAGTAAACCTCAAGTGAAGCATCGGAATCTATAACTAGTGTCACAGGAATGGTTCAAAACATAGTCAGTAAGAAGAGTCAGTCTTCTTGTACTTAAGTCGGCATATTTGCCTAATCTATTTAATACCGATGCAATTTCAGTGTTTCATCGACAATAAGAAGTTCCAAGGGATACAGTAAACCTGGAGTGAAGCGTCGGAATCTATAACTAGAGTCAATGGATGGTTCAAAGCATAGACAGTAAGAAGAGTCAGTCTTCATGTACTTAAGTGGGCATTGTGCCTTTTGTATTTAATTCCGATGTCCGCCCCAGTAGCTGAGTGGTCAGCGTGACGGATTGCCGTCCTCTGGGCCCGGGTTCGATTCCCGGCTGGGTCGGAGATTTTCTCCGCTCAGGTACTGGGTGTTGTGTTGTGTTCATCATCATTTCATCCCCATTCGGCGTGCAGGTCGCCCAATGTGGCGCAGAATGCAATAAGACCTGCGCCCAGGCGGCTGGACCTGCCCCGCAAGGGGCCTCCCGGCCAATGACGCCAAACGCTCATCATCATTTAATTCCGATGCAATATCTGTGTTTCATCGTCAATAAGAATGTCAGAGGGGTAAACCTGAAGTCTAGCATCGGAATCTATAACTAGTGTCACAGGAATGGTTCAAAACATAGTCAGTAACGAGAGTCAGTCTTTTTGTACTTAAGTCGGCATTGTGCCTTTTGTATTTAATTCCGATGTAATTTCTGTGTTTCATCGTCACTAAGAAGGTCAGAGGGATACAGTAAACCTGAAGTGAAGCATCGGAATCTCTAACTAGTGTCAATGGAATGGTTCCAATCATATACAGTAAGAAGAGTCAGTCTTCTTGTACTTAAGTCGGCATTGTGCCTTTTGTATTTAATTCCGGTGCAATTTCTGTGTTTCATCGTGAATAAGAAGGTCAGTGGGATACAGTAAACCAAAAAAATGAAGCATCGGAATCTATAACTAGTGTCACAGGAATGGTTCAAAACATAATCAAAAAGAGGGGTCAGTCTTCTTGTCCTTAAGTCGGCATTGTGCCTTTTGTATCTAATTCCGATGCAATTTCTGTGTTTAATCGTCAATAAGAAGGTCCAAGGGATACAATAAACCTGAAGTGAAGCATCGGAATCTATAACTAGTGTCACAGGAATGGTTCAAAACATAGTCAGTAAGAAGAGACAGTCTTCTTGTCCTTATGTCGGCCTTGTGCCTTTTGTATTTAATTCCGATGCAATTTAAATGTTTCATCGTCAATAAGAAGGTCCAAGGGATACAGAAAAACCTGAAGTGAAGCATCGGAAGATATAAGTAGTGTCACAGGAATGGTTCAAAACACAGTCGGTAAGAAGTGTCAGTCTTCATGTACTTAAGTCGGCATTGTGCCTTTTGTATTTAATTCCGATGCAATTTCTGTGTTTCATCGTCAATAGGAAGGTCCAAGGGATACAGTAAACCTGAAGTGAAGCATCGGAATCTATAACTAGTGTCACAGGAATTGTTCAAAACATAGTCATTAAGAAGAGTCAGTCTTCTTGTCCATAAGTCGGCATTGTGCCATTTGTATTTAATTCCGATGCAATTTCTCTGTTTCAACGTCAATAAGAAGGTCCAAGGGAAACAGTAAACCTGAAGTGAAGCATTGGAATCTATAACAAGTGTCACAGGAATCGTTCAAAACATAGTCAGTAAGAAGAGTCGGTCTTCATGTACTTAAGTCGGCATTGTCCCTATTGTATTAAATTCCGATGCAATTTCAGTGTCTCTTCGTCAATAACAAGGTCAGAGGGATACAGTAAACCTGAAGTGAAGCATCGGAATCTATAACTAGTGTCACAGGTATGGCTCAAAGCATTGACATTAAGAAGAGTCAGTCTTCTTGTACTTGAGACGGCATTGTGCTTTTTGTATTAAATGCCGATGCAATATCTGTGTTTCATCGTCAATAAGAAGGTCCAAGGGATACAGTAAACTTGAAGTCAAGCATCGGAATCTATAACTAGTGTCACAGGAATGGTTCAAAACATAGTCAGTAAGAAGAGTCAGTCTTCTTGTCCTTAAGTCGGCATTGTGCCTTTTGTAGTTAATTCCGATGCTATTTCTGTATTTCATCGTCAATAAGAAGGTCCAAGTAATACAGTAAATCTGGAGTGAAGCATCGGAATCAGTAACTAGTGTCACAGGAATATTTCAAAACATAGACAGTAAGAAGATACAGTCTTCTTGTACTTAAGTCGGCATTGTGCCTTTTGTATATAATTGCGGTGCAATTCCTGTGTTTCATCGTCAATAATAAGGTCAGAGGGATACAGTAGACCTAAAGTGAAGCATCGGAATCTATAACTAGTGTCACAGGAATGGTTCAAAGCACAGTCAGTAAGAAGAGTCTGTCATCATGTCCTTAAGTCGGCATTGTGCCTTTTGTATTTAATTCCGATGAAATTTCTGTGTTTCATCGTGAAGAAGAAGGTCCAAGGGATACAGTAAACCTGGAGTGTAGCATCGGAATCTGTAACTAGTGTCACAGGAATGCTTGAAAACATAGTCAGTAAGAAAAGTCAGTCTTCAAGTACTTAAGTCGGCATTGTGCCTTTTGTATTTAATTCCGATGCAATTTCTGTGTTTCATCGTCAATACGAAGGTCCAAGGGATACAGTAAACCTGAAGTGTAGCATCGGAATCTATAACTAGTGTCACAGGAATGGTTCAAAACATAGTCAGTAAGAAGAGTCAGTCTTCATGTACTTATGACGGCAATGTGCCTTTTGTATTTAATTCCGATGCAATTTCTGTGCTTCATCGTCAATAAGAAGGTCCAATGGATACAGTAAACCTGAAGTGAAGCATCGGAATCTATAACTAGTGTCACAGGAATGGTTCAAAACATAGTCAGTAAGAAGAGTCAGTCTTCTTGTACTTAAGTCAGCATATTTGCCTAATCTATTTAATACCGATGCAATTTCAGTGTTTCATCGACAATAAGAAGTTCCAAGGGATACAGTAAACCTGGAGTGAAGCATCGGAATCTATAACTAGAGTCAATGGAATGGTTCAAAGCATAGACAGTAAGAAGAGTCAGTCTTCATGTACTTAAGTGGGCATTGTGCCTTTTGTATTTAATTCCGATGCAATTTCTGTGTTTCATCGTCAACAAGAAGGTCCAGGGGATACAGTAAACATGAAGTGAAACATCGGAATCTATAACTAGTGTCAATGGAATGGTTCAAACCATTGATAGTAAGAAGAGTCAGTCTTCTTGTCCTTAAGTCGGCATTGTTCCTTTTGTAATTAATTCCGATGCAATTTCTGTGTTTCGTCGTGAATAAGAAGGTTAGAGGGATACAGTAACCCTGAAGTGAAGCATCGGAATCTATAACTAGTGTCACTGAAATGGTTCAAAACATAGTCAGTAAGAAGTGTGAGTCTTCTTGTCCATAAGTCGGCATTGTGCTTTTGTATTTAATTCCGATGCAATTTCTCTGTTTCAACGTCAATAAGAAGGTCCAAGGGATACAGTAAACCTGGAGTGAAGTATCGGAATCTATAAATAGTGTTAATCGAATGGTTCAAAGCATAGACAGTAAGAATAGTCAGTCTTCTTGTAATTATGTCGGCTTTGTGCCTATTGTATTTAATTCCGGTGCAATTTCTGTGTATCATCGTCAATAAGAATGTCAGAGGGATACAATAAACCTGAAGTGTAGCATCGGAATCTATAACTAGTGTCACAGGAATGGTTCAAAACATAGTCAGTGAGAAGAGGTTGTCTTCTTGTACTTAAGCCGGCATATTTGCCTAATCTATTTAATACCGAAGCAATATCAGTGTTTCATCGACAATAAGAAGGTCAGAGGTATACAGTAAACCTCAAGTGAAGCATGGGAATCTATAACTAGTGTCACAGGAATGGTTCAAAACATAGACAGTAAGAAGATACAGTCTTCTTGTACTTAAGTCGGCATTGTGCCTTTTGTATTTAATTCCGGTGCAATTTCTGTGTTTCATCGTCAATAAGGTGAGAGGGATACAGTTAACCTGAAGTGAATCATTGGATTCGAAAACTAGTGTCACAGGAATGGTTCAAAACTTAATCAGTAAGAGGAGTCAGTCTTCTTGTACTTATGTCGGCATTGTGAATTTTGTATTTAATTCCGATGCAATTTCTGTGTTTCATCGTCAATAAGAAGGTCCAAGGGATACAGTAAACCTGACGTGAAGCATCGGAATGTGTAACTAGTGTCACAGAAATGGTTCAAAGCGTAGTCAGTAAGAAGAGTCAGTCTTCTAGTACTTAAGTCGGCATTGTGCCTTTTGTACTTAATTCCGATGCAATTTCAGTGTCTCATCGACAATAAGAAGGTCAGAGGTATACAGTAAACCTGAAGTGAAGCATCGGAATCTATAACTAGTGTCAGAGGAATGGTTCAAAATATAGTCAGAAAGAAGAGTCAGTCTTCTTGTCCTTAAGTAGGCATTGTGCCTTTTGTATTTAATTCCGATGCAATTTCTGTGTTTCATCGTCAATAAGAAGGTCCAAGGGAAACAGTAAACCTGAAGTGAAGCATTGGAATCTATAACAAGTGTCACAGGAATCGTTCAAAACATAGTCAGTAAGAAGAGTCGGTCTTCATGTACTTAAGTCGGCATTGTCCCTTTTGTATTTAATTCCGATGCAATTTCAGTGTCTCTTCGTCAATAACAAGGTCCGAGGGATACAGTAAACCTGAAGTGAAGCATCGGAATCTATAACTAGTGTCACAGGTATGGCTCAAAGCATTGACATTAGGAAGAGTCAGTCTTCTTGTACTTGAGACGGCATTGTGCTTTTTGTATTAGATTCCGATGCAATATCTGTGTTTCATCGTCAATAAGAAGGTCCAAGGGATACAGTAAACTTGAAGTCAAGCATCGGAATCTATAACTAGTGTCACAGGAATGGTTCAAAACATAGTCAGTAAGAAGAGTCAGTCTTCTTGTCCTTAAGTCGGCATTGTGTCTTTTGTAGTTAATTCAGATGCTATTTCTGTATTTCATCGTCAATAAGAAGGTCCAAGTAAGACAGTAAATCTGGAGTGAAGCATCGGAATCAGTAACTAGTGTCACAGGAATATTTCAAAACATAATCAGTAAGAAGATACAGTCTTCTTGTACTTAAGTCGGCATTGTGCCTTTTGTATTTAATTCCGATGCAATTTCTGTGTTTCATCGTCAATAAGAAGGTCAGAGGGATACAGTAAACCTGAAGTGAAGCATCGGAATCTATAACTAGTGTCAGAGGAATGGTTCAAAACATAGTCAGAAAGAATGGTCAGTCTTCTTGTCCTTAAGTCGGCATTGTGCCTTTTGTATTTAATTCCGATGAAATTTCTGTGTTTGCATCGTCAAGAAGAAGGTCCAAGGGATACAGTAAACCTGGAGTGTAGCATCGGAATCTGTAACTAGTGTCACAGGAATGCTTGAAAACATAGTCAGTAAGAAAAGTCAGTCTTCAAATACTTAAGTCGGCATTGTGCCTTTTGTATTTAAATCCGATGCAATTTCTGTGTTTCATCGTCAATAAGAAGGTCCAAGGGATACAGTAAACCTGAAGTGAACATCGGAATCTATATCTAGTGTCACAGGAATGGTTCAAAACATAGAAAGTAAGAAAAGTCAGTCTTCATGTACCTAAGTCGGCATTGTGCCTTTTGTATTTAATTCCGATGCAATTTCTGTGTTTCATCGTCAATAAGAAAGTCCAAGGGATACAGTAAACCTGAAGTGAAGCATCGGAATCTATAACTAGTGTCAATGGAATGGTTCAAAACATAGACAGTATGAAGAGTCAGTCTTCTTGTCCTTAAGTCGGCATTGTGCCTTTTGTATTTAATTCCGATGTAATTTCTGTGTTTCATCGTGAATAAGAAGGTCAGAGGGATACAAAAAACCTGAAGTGAAGCATCGGACTCTATAACCAGTGTCACAGGAATGGTTCAAATCATAGTCAGTAAGAAGAGTCAGTCTTCTTGTCCTTAAGTCGGCATTGTGCCTTTTGTATTTAATTCCGGTGCAATTTCTGTGTTTCAGCGTCAATAAGAAGGTCAGAGGGATACAGTAAACCTGAAGTGAAGCATCGGAATCTCTAACTAGTGTCAATGGAATGGTTCAAATCATACACAGTAAGAAGAGTCAGTCTTCTTGTACTTAAGTCGGCATTGTGCCTTTTGTATTTAATTCCGGTGCAATTTCTGTGTTTCATCGTGAATAAGAAGGTCAGTGGGATACAGTAAACCAAAAAAATGAAGCATCGGAATCTATAACTAGTGTCACAGGAATGGTTCAAAGCATAGTCAAAAAGAGGGGTCAGTCTTCTTGTCCTTAAGTCGGCATTGTGCCTTTTGTATCTAATTCCGATGCAATTTCGGTGTTTAATCGTCAATAAGAAGGTCCAAGGGATACAATAAACCTGAAGTGAAGCATCGGAATCTATAACTAGTGTCACAGGAATGGTTCAAAACATAGTCAGTAAGAAGAGACAGTCTTCTTGTTCTTATGTCGGCCTTGTGCCTTTTGTATTTAATTCCGATGCAATTTTAATGTTTTATCGTCAATAAGAAGGTCCAAGGGATACAGAAAAAAATGAAGTGAAGCATCGGAAGATATAAGTAGTGTCACAGGAATGGTTCAAAACATAGTCGGTAAGAAGTGTCAGTCTTCATGTACTTAAGTCGGCATTGTGCCTTTTGTATTTAATTCCGATGCAATTTCTGTGTTTCATCGTCAATAAGAAGGTCCAAGGGATACAGTAAACCTGAAGTGAAGCATCGGAATCTATAACTAGTGTCACAGGAATTGTTCAAAACATAGTCAGTAAGAAGAGTCAGTCTTCTTGTCCATAAGTCGGCATTGTGCCATTTGAATTTAATTCCGATGCAATTTCTGTGTTTCATCGTCAATAAGAAGGTCCAAGGGAAACAGTAAACCTGAAGTGAAGCATTGGAATCTATAACAAGTGTCACAGGAATCGTTCAAAACATAGTCAGTAAGAAGAGTCGGTCTTCATGTACTTAAGTCGGCATTGTCCCTTTTGTATTTAATTCCGATGCAATTTCAGTGTCTCTTCGTCAATAACAAGGTCCGAGGGATACAGTAAACCTGAAGTGAAGCATCGGAATCTATAACTAGTGTCACAGGTATGCCTCAAAGCATTGACATTAGGAGGAGTCAGTCTTCTTGTACTTGAGACGGCATTGTGCTTTTTGTATTAAATTCCGATGCAATATCTGTGTTTCATCGTCAATAAGAAGGTCCAAGGGATACAGTAAACTTGAAGTCAAGCATCGGAATCTATAACTAGTGTCACAGGAATGGTTCAAAACATAGTCAGTAAGAAGAGTCAGTCTTCTTGTCCTTAAGTCGGCATTGTGCCTTTTGTAGTTAATTCAGATGCTATTTCTGTATTTCATCGTCAATAAGAAGGTCCAAGTAATACAGTAAATCTGGAGTGAAGCATCGGAATCAGTAACTAGTGTCACAGGAATATTTCAAAACATAAACAGTAAGAAGATACAGTCTTCTTGTACTTAAGTCGGCATTGTGCCTTTTGTATTTAATTCCGATGCAATTTCTGTGTTTCATCGTCAATAAGAAGGTCAGAGGGATACAGTAAACCTGAAGTGAAGCATCGGAATCTATAACTAGTGTCAGAGGAATGGTTCAAAACATAGTCAGAAAGAATGGTCAGTCTTCTTGTCCTTAAGTCGGCATTGTGACTTTTGTATTTAATTCCGATGAAATTTCTGTGTTTCATCGTCAAGAAGAAGGTCCAAGGGATACAGTAAACCTGGAGTGTAGCATCGGAATCTGTAACTAGTGTCACAGGAATGCTTGAAAGCATAGTCAGTAAGAAAAGTCAGTCTTCAAGTACTTAAGTTGGCATTGTGCCTTTTGTATTTAATTCCGATGCAATTTCTGTGTTTCATCGTCAATAAGAAGGTCCAAGGGATACAGTAAACCTGAAGTGAAGCATCGGAATCTATAACTAGTGTCACAGGAATGGTTCAAAACATAGTCAGTAAGATGAGTCAGTCTTCATGTACTTAAGACGGCAATGTGCCTTTTGTATTTAATTCCGATGCAATTTCTGTGCTTCATCGTCAATAAGAAGGTCCAATGGATACAGTAAACCTGAAGTGAAGCATCGGAATCTATAACTAGTGTCACAGGAATGGTTCAAAACATAGTCAGTAAGAAGAGTCAGTCTTCTTGTACTTAAGTCGGCATATTTGCCTAATCTATTTAATACCGATGCAATTTCAGTGTTTCATCGACAATAAGAAGTTCCAAGGGATACAGTAAACCTGGAGTGAAGCGTCGGAATCTATAACTAGAGTCAATGGATGGTTCAAAGCATAGACAGTAAGAAGAGTCAGTCTTCATGTACTTAAGTGGGCATTGTGCCTTTTGTATTTAATTCCGATGTCCGCCCCAGTAGCTGAGTGGTCAGCGTGACGGATTGCCGTCCTGTGGGCCCGGGTTCGTTTCCCGGCTGGGTCGGAGATTTTCTCCGCTCAGGTACTGGGTGTTGTGTTGTGTTCATCATCATTTCATCCCCATCCGGCGTGCAGGTCGCCCAATGTGGCGCCGAATGCAATAAGACCTGCGCCCAGGCGGCTGGACCTGCCCCGCAAGGGGCCTCCCGGCCAATGACGCCAAACGCTCATCATCATTTAATTCCGATGCAATATCTGTGTTTCATCGTCAATAAGAATGTCAGAGGGGTAAACCTGAAGTCTAGCATCGGAATCTATAACTAGTGTCACAGGAATGGTTCAAAACATAGTCAGTAACGAGAGTCAGTCTTTTTGTACTTAAGTCGGCATTGTGCCTTTTGTATTTAATTCCGATATAATTTCTGTGTTTCATCGTCAATAAGAAGGTCAGAGGGATACAGTAAACCTGAAGTGAAGCATCGGAATCTCTAACTAGTGTCAATGGAATGGTTCCAATCATACACAGTAAGAAGAGTCAGTCTTCTTGTACTTAAGTCGGCATTGTGCCTTTTGTATTTAATTCCGGTGCAATTTCTGTGTTTCATCGTGAATAAGAAGGTCAGTGGGATACAGTAAACCAAAAAAACGAAGCATCGGAATCTATAACTAGTGTCACAGGAATGGTTCAAAACATAGTCAAAAAGAGGGGTCAGTCTTCTTGTCCTTAAGTCGGCATTGTGCCTTTTGTATCTAATTCCGATGCAATTTCTGTGTTTAATCGTCAATAAGAAGGTCCAAGGGATACAATAAACCTGAAGTGAAGCATCGGAATCTATAACTAGTGTCACAGGAATGGTTCAAAACATAGTCAGTAAGAAGAGACAGTCTTCTTGTCCTTATGTCGGCCTTGTGCCTTTTGTATTTAATTCCGATGCAATTTAAATGTTTCATCGTCAATAAGAGGGTCCAAGGGATACAGAAAAACCTGAAGTGAAGCATCGGAAGATATAAGTAGTGTCACAGGAATGGTTCAAAACACAGTCGGTAAGAAGTGTCAGTCTTCATGTACTTAAGTCGGCATTGTGCCTTTTGTATTTAATTCCGATGCAATTTCTGTGTTTCATCGTCAATACGAAGGTCCAAGGGATACAGTAAACCTGAAGTGAAGCATCGGAATCTATAACTAGTGTCACAGGAATTGTTCAAAACATAGTCATTAAGAAGAGTCAGTCTTCTTGTCCATAAGTCGGCATTGTGCCATTTGTATTTAATTCCGATGCAATTTCTCTGTTTCAACGTCAATAAGAAGGTCCAAGGGAAACAGTAAACCTGAAGTGAAGCATTGGAATCTATAACAAGTGTCACAGGAATCGTTCAAAACATAGTCAGTAAGAAGAGTCGGTCTTCATGTACTTAAGTCGGCATTGTCCCTATTGTATTAAATTCCGATGCAGTTTCAGTGTCTCTTCGTCAATAACAAGGTCAGAGGGATACAGTAAACCTGAAGTGAAGCATCGGAATCTATAACTAGTGTCACAGGTATGGCTCAAAGCATTGACATTAAGAAGAGTCAGTCTTCTTGTACTTGAGACGGCATTGTGCTTTTTGTATTAAATTCCGATGCAATATCTGTGTTTCATCGTCAATAAGAAGGTCCAAGGGATACAGTAAACTTGAAGTCAAGCATCGGAATCTATAACTAGTGTCACAGGAATGGTTCGAAACATAGTCAGTAAGAAGAGTCAGTCTTCTTGTCCTTAAGTCGGCATTGTGCCTTTTGTAGTTAATTCCGATGCTATTTCTGTATTTCATCGTCAATAAGAAGGTCCAAGTAATACAGTAAATATGGAGTGAAGCATCGGAATCAGTAACTAGTGTCACAGGAATATTTCAAAACATAGACAGTAAGAAGATACAGTCTTCTTGTACTTAAGTCGGCATTGTGCCTTTTGTATTTAATTCCTGTGCAATTCCTGTGTTTCATCGTCAATAATAAGGTCAGAGGGATACAGTAAACCTAAAGTGAAGCATCGGAATCTATAACTAGTGTCACAGGAATGGTTCAAAGCACAGTCAGTAAGAAGAGTCAGTCATCATGTCCTTAAGTCGGCATTGTGCCTTTTGTATTTAATTCCGATGCAATTTCTGTGTTTCATCGTCAATACGAAGGTCCAAGGGATACAGTAAACCTGAAGTGTAGCATCGGAATCTATAACTAGTGTCACAGGAATGGTTCAAAACATAGTCAGTAAGAAGAGTCAGTCTTCATGTACTTAAGACGGCAATGTGCCTTTTGTATTTAATTCCGATGCAATT